>NC_134840.1:1500000-1800000 GCF_965363235.1 Mytilus galloprovincialis | reverse complement strand
AAACATATTTTGAACTTATAATGCTGTACCCTAATAATTTTACTTATAATGCTGTACCCTAATAATTTTACTTATAATGTTGTACCCTAATAATTTTACTTATAATGCTGTACCCTAATAATTTTACTTATAATGCTGTACCCTAATAATTTTACTTATAATGCTGTACCCTAATAATTTTACTTATAATGCTGTACCCTAATAATTTTACTTATAATGCTGTACCCTAATAATTTTACTTATAATGCTGTACCCTAATAATTTTACTTATAATGTGGTACACCATATTTTTGACTGATTATTTTTTCACAATGTCTGAAACTAACAGTGTTGTACAATATAAAATTTGTACAAGATACCTTCCACTTACAAGTTGAACAATATACTTGTTTCTTATAAATTTCTAGAGCATACTTAAAATATTGTACAACATACTTTTAAATTATAGTTTTACTGATAATGTTAAACATACCCTTTGTTCTGCTTTGATTGTCCATGTTCCTAGATTTGTTAATGTTGAAAGTTGAAATGATCCAGTAAAAACACCCAGAACAGGTTTTACTTTAAGATGCTGCTTTACTCTGTTATTTTTGGGATCCTGAAATGACACATGTTTCGTTGATACTTCAATTTATATATAAATAGGAATCCATATTCATTTTTACCACTTTGTTAGTATGATAACTATTCCTTAGTCCAAAAAATCATAATTTCTTTCATTGATAACTACAAGTGTCGAAATTATGAAAGTAACATTCAGTTATAAAACATTCTGAATATTTTTAGTTACAAAGTGTGCTAGTGACCTTATACGAAATGTATGGGGTCAGTAAATTCCATATCGAATGAAAGTAAAGGTCGAATCCCCATATGTAATTTACTGGTCCAATACATATCGTATTAGGTCACTTAGATATAACGAGTTCATCTTGCCGACTATCTTTACATGTTATATTTAGACTAGTAGCCTGTCAAAGTGATCAAATCCTCAATATCATTAGTATAAGTAGTCTGCCTTCATTGGTCAATACAAAAACAAATGCGAACAATCAGTCACCTTTCTTGTACTTTGTTTTGGAATCTAACATTATCAAGAAATATTATTTAACTTATCTCCTATACATTTCTAGGAAATGAATAGTTAAAAGCAACCGCGTGGAAACCGTGTATATTTCGTATGGAGTTAGTAGATGTGGCTTATTTCAATACACGATAAATAGTGGTGTTACGTCACTTTATAAAAACAGCACGGCGTTGAGGAAAAGTTTGAAAGAGTGTTGTTAGAATCATAAAAAACAATAACAATGATACAGATAAACATAATAAAGATTAGAAGGAGTTGTTATTGTAGAAAAAAAAAATGCAAATATCATTTATACAATATTCAGTAACCCAGGAAAACAAAATGTCAGTAATATCTTTATAAACTATGTAGGTTTCATTTAAAAACACATATTATTGCGAACGTCTTTACACTAAATCCATTGGATGTTGGATGTGTACGGATTGATAGTTTAGTCTAAGATGAATGATTTTTTTATTAGTTGTTAGTGGCTTTGAACTAGCTGTCCGATAACTGCGAGTACTCTCAGATCTGTTCATTGCGTCTGTTTGTGTCGGGATGTATAAGTACCCGGCCACGTCCACTTGTATTTTTGTCCATCTGATGAGTTAAGCCTTTTTCAACTGATTTTTATAGTTCGTTCTTATGTTGTACTGTTATTCCACTGCCCCAGGTTAGGGGGAGGGTTGGGATCCCGCTAACATGTTTAACCCCGCCACATTATTTATGTATGTGCCTGTCCCAAGTCAGGAGCCTGTAATTCAGTGGTTGTCGTTTGTTTATTTGTTACATATTTGTTTTTCGTTCATTTTTTTTTTACATAAATAAAGCCGTTAGTTTTCTCGTTTGAATTGTTTTACATTGTCTTATCGGGGCCTATTATAGCTGACTATGCGGTATGGGCTTTGATCATTGTTGAAGGCCGTACGGTGACCTATAGTTGTTAATGTCTGTGTCATTTTGGTCTTTTGTGGATAGTTGTCTCATTGGCAATCATACCATTCTTTTTTATAATAATAGCTGGTTATCTTTAAATGTGTTGTATGAATTCATTTCAATCGTGCATCCTAATTTTCAACATCTAATGAAACCTTTCAAACTTTTCCTCAACGCAGTGCTGTTTTTATAAAGGGACGTAACACCACTATTTATCGTGTATTGAAATAAGCCACATCTACTAACTCCATACGAAATATACATGGTTTCCACGCGGTTGCTTTTAACTAACCATTTCCAAGAAATGTATAGGAGGTAAGTTAAATAATATTTCTTGTTAATGTTAGATTCCAAAACAAAGTACGAAAAAGGTGACTGATTACCCCAGTTAGAAAATATGAACAAACCAAACATCAAATTAACTATAGGTATCTTACCTGTATGAAAATATTAAGTGGATCATTTCGGACTTTAAGACTAGGGTCAGTACCGAATACTCTAAACTGAACTGTGGTAAATAAAAATGAGTGTTGTTAGAATCATAAAAAACAATAACAATGATACAGATAAACATAATAAAGATTAGAAGGAGTTGTTATTGTAGAAAAAAAAAAACAAGTGCAAATATCATTTATACAACATTCAGTAACCCAGGAAAACAAACTGTCTGTAATATCTTTATAAACTATGTAGGTTTCATTTAAAAACACATATTATCAAAAATATGTACATTGTGTTTTGTTTTTGTCAACTTAAAAAATAATAATTACTCGACATTCTGATTTTGCTTTCGGATTCGGCGTTTTCTTTAAAAAAAAATCTGGATTCGGCGTTCTCTAACATCTTTATTTTCGGATTCGGCATTATTTAAATTTTGTTTTCGGATTCGGCGTTTTCTAACATTTGCTTTTCGGTTCGGTGTTCACATACATTTTATTAAATATGATGTCCACCCTTGCGGGACAACAACTCATTTCTAGTGTGTTTTTTTTATACGAAAAAAACAAATTAAATTTGAAATGATTATGATAGTTCGGTTTAAAAGCATAATTTCATTAATTAATGTTTCATGTGAAACATTACAGGCACATTTTATTGTTAATAAATCTATGACGAACTATCAAATTTTCATATTGAGAAATGTACCTAAGTCTCCAGGTTTATATATTGCTTTATCAGTTTGTATAAAGATAGAGCTCGCCTTTCTAGTTGCCTGTATTCTTGTTACTGTTTTGTCAAACGACAATCCTCCAGAAACTTTGACTCTCATCTTGTAATCATATCCTTGTGGGATTGTTATCGGTACCTTCAGTAAAAGAAACATTCCAATAAGTATATATAAACATCTCAATACACAAACTAATAGTGCTTGTTGTTTGCTGTGATTTGTATTTCATTTGAAGAAGATTTCTCTGATCCTTTGAGTTAACAAAAATATTTTTGTGCATTTGTGTCTCATAATTAGTGAAACAATCCATTTTGTAGGAGTCGTTTTAACTTTAAGGACGACAAATGACGTCATTTGTGTCGAAAAAAAGAATAAAGGAATATTTAGACAAATTGTCACTTTTCGTCACAGGTGAAAATCGACCACGGTTCTTATCTTTGTAATTTGAATAATGTGAATAATATTTCAGGGTATACCACTAGTGCATTTATATTTTACTGAAACAAACAAAGCAACATTTAATTCTTATTCGTTATTTAAGTCATTATCAAACCTTAAAAATGCTAAGAATAAACTCACGTCTAATTTGACCACCGCAGGTTGTCCTGAAATTTAAATCACAAGACCTTAATCAGGAATCAAGTTCTCGTATTGTGTAAATTAAAACAATATGCATAAATGACCAATGAAACTGTCAGTTCTTGAACATAATATTTATTTAAGGAAAAATGAAATTCAGAACAGATAATATGAGGTAACATGAGTCAACAATTTATATATTAAGTTTCGCTTAATTCCTGTACTTAGTCAGTAATATGACAGTTGTGTTCATTGATTTCTTTTGTTGATTTAGGTTAACGTTCGATTTTTTTTACCGAGGGCTTGGATATCATATGTCGCTATATATTTTCCTATCTCTAGGAGGAAACATGTCTAATCGTAAGACATCCATACATCTGATTGCGCCATAGGTGATAGTACATTATCACAACCACCGGAATTCCGGCTTCCGGTTTGTGACAGTGCATACAGAATGTTGCAGCATTTAGGTAGCAATACACAGTTAGGAAAAAAACTTAAAATTGACACTCATAATTTTTAAACACCCTCTTTCCCTTCCTGTCTAAAAAAGAAGGCTTTATATGTGTGTTATGCATGTATATACTTATAGAAAGATAATCTGCCATAGATTTGATTTTTAATGGTCATAACGGTAAAATATAATCCCTTTTGGGTGTAACCATGGCAACAATTAGCATTTCTTAGATACACAATATAGCAAAAAAGGGGATTGAATATGTCACAAAGGTCTCCAAAATTTGGTCTAAAGGAAAATTTCCATCAATTACAGTGATACCTTTCCTGAATCCATAGGTTTATATCTATCAAGTGGTCCAAAAAAAAAATCATATGCATTTCTGCTAGTTTTTCCATAAGATTGAATTGAAAAGATCGAGCGCAAAATCTTTGTTGATAAACACTACAATGATTTATGGACCTATGAACGGTACGGATAGGAAAATACGAACTGTCAATCATATAAATGGCCTATAAAACATGTTAAAAACAATCTAAATGTTCATATAAACCCACTAAGATGGCTGTATTATTCTTCAATTATCTAAAAATCAATTTTATTGTTCAAAAACTTTCATATTTAAAATATTCACAGGGGCCATAATGCGAAACTAAACTTCTAACTGTGTTTTGCTACCTTAACATACTAATTTACGGCCATCCCTACCTTAATGTGGTATTTACCTTCATCAATAATTCTCCAACTTAAAATTTTGAATAGCGAAGGAAAACCAAATGATCTCGCACTACAAGTGCTTATATGAGACATTTTTGTTTATGAATAATTGTTTATCTAGATTCTTTTTCTCCTAATCCTTTAAATGTGTGTATGTTTGTAATTTTTTATGAACGGATTAAAGATAAAAGTTCAATTATCGTTAAAATAGCATTTTGTCCCGTCTGATGCACTTATTTATTATTATATGTTTAACGTTTTTTTTTTTTTATAATGTATACTCACGCAGTGAATAACTTGACTGTTGTTTACTTGCTAATGTGGTATTGTCTTTATCCAGAAGTGTAACCACTATATTGACATTTCGTTGAATTGGATTAAAAGGTGCTATATAGATATCAGCCTTTGCACCAGCTCGTATTTGACGTGGGACCGTCACAATATATGTACTAGAAAGTGAACACACATAAAAACAAAATAAGGCATTGCTTTCAGTCACTTTTCTTACAAACGGTGATGATTACCTAGTGTTTTTACGAAATGTTGTTTCTTTTTCAGGTTTTGTTTGTTTTATTTTCTCTTGTTTATTTATTTTACATTATTCTATTTCGTTTTTCTTTAATTTATTTTATTCAATGTTGCCTTAAATTTTTGTCTTTGGTATGCCATGGTAATCTATATCTAATGACTTCTG
Organism: Mytilus galloprovincialis; assembly: GCF_965363235.1. Classification (NCBI taxonomy): domain Eukaryota; kingdom Metazoa; phylum Mollusca; class Bivalvia; order Mytilida; family Mytilidae; genus Mytilus; species Mytilus galloprovincialis. The sequence goes on along the minus strand of NC_134840.1, from coordinate 1,794,386 downwards.
TCTGTCTATTCGTTCAACGGTTTAGAATATATCTTTGTCTGTTTTATGGTATAGTGCAATTACTCACTTTTTCGCCCATGTAGGATCAAGGACATATAACAGTAGACCGATTATAAGTCTCGTCATGACCTGAATTAATGTATTGTTATCTGAAAATTAGAATGTTAATCATATTTATTTTACATATTTATGTTTTATATCATATTATAAGACACATACATCTTATCAAGGTTGTATCTGCTGAAAAACACACAACTCTAGATCTAATATTCAATGTTAAGTCATTCATTACGAACGTATATAATGTGGATATAATTTCACTATCAGTTAAAACTTTTATATTAAGCATTGTAAATCAAGCATGATTTAAAAAGAAGATGGTAATACTCTAAAGACCACACAAAATGAAGGATGCCAATTCCTATCCTATGCAATTATTTCAATCTTCGACGGTATTCAAAAATGATATCTACAAAAATGGAGAGTTCACAGGTCATACTGATCTTATAAATCAAAAAGTCGACTGAGCAATCGTAAAAGTCATTAAAATCTCCTGCATATCATTCAATTAAAACCATTGTTAGTGCACTTTGCTTCAAAAATTTAAGATGCAAATGAAACTTATACAACAATGTCAAAATTCTAGCTCGCTTAGCTTTGTTCGAAGTAGAAATTAAAAAAGCATTTTTATTTAAAAACCATTTTTTTAATATTATTTAAAAAAAAAAAAAATACTTAAGCAGTTTTAGAAAGTTATCTATTTAAATATTACAACAATGAATTTAGTATGAAATTTATGTGAAAATTGTTTGAATTCAATCATGTTTTAAAAGCATTTATTTTCATATATTTTCTTACCTCTATAAAATCTTTTGACCAGTCTCCAATGCGATAATCTCGACTTTGCACTAATACTAAGCTTGATTGTAGAAGTAACACATTGTTTACGGACTTATTCTTATATAGACAATTGAAATATGTATTATGTCGTATGTGGTAACATATTTCATCGTTCAAGGTAAACCACCGGCTTTTTCTAGTCCTGAAGACAAATGTATTTATGTAAAACGTAAATAATTATTAAAACTTTCAAGGATTTAGAAAACATTGCACATGAGAACGTGATACTTAAAAGTCCGGTTTGACGTGTTTTTACAATTAAAGCTACTTTTCAATTGAAAATACATTTCAATGTTGTTTTATGACCTTATTTACATCATTGTTCTACATTGTTCATATTTATAATGTCATATATTATTAACATAGGATTTACCTACATTCTATACATTTCTTATTAAAGACTTCTCTTAGACGATGACTGGACTGTGAACTCAGATAAGTCTCGTAATCAATTACCACCTGGTAAAAGAGCATTTGCTTTGTATGATGTATTCAACACCATGAATTGTACAACCTGTGCCATGGATAAACCCATATCATAAATTATAGAATAATAAAACTCAAACCGTGAGTTGTAAAACTAATACAAATTACGAATACTCCAATGGTTTATCCTCAACATTTTTTTCAATATAAGTCTAGAGAAAAATAAATGCATGGCAAATACCAAAAATACAATTCAAAGAATGTTTGAAAAAAAGTAAAAGCATAATAAACTCCAAGGAAAATTCAAAACAGAAAGTCCCTAATCAAATGGCATAATTAAACGACAGAACACATTAAACGAATGGACAACGACTAACATATTCCTGACGTGGTACAGGCATTTCAAAATGAACTTATAGCGAGTTGATTTAAAATAGGGACGAAAGATACCAGAACAGTCAAACTCATAATTCGAAAATAAACTGACAACGCCATGGCTAAAAATGAAAAGGACAAACAGACAACCAATAGTACACATGACACAACATCGTAAACTAAAGAATAAACAACACGAACCCCACCAAAAACTAGGGGTGATCTCAGGTGCTCCGGAAAGTATTTGATATACCAATATTGAAATCATACTATCTTATCATTTGTTTCACATATGATATCGGATATGTTCCTTACGTCGTATCTACAATCCCCTTCCCTTTCATGAATATGACCTACCGAATTAAACTATTTACCGGATTTGTTATCACACAAGCAACACGACGGGTGCCGCATGTGGAACGGATCTGCTTACCCTTCCGGAGCACCTGAGATCACCCCTAGTTTTTTGGTGGGGTTCGTGTTGTTTATTCTTTAGTTTTCTATGTTGTGTCGTGTGTGCTGTTGTTTGTTTGTCTTTTTCATTTTTAGCCATGGCGTTGTCAGTTTGTTTTAGATTTATGAGTTTGAATGTCCCTTTGGTATCTTTCGTCCCTCTTTTAAACATGTACCAATAATTCTCTGTGTTAGCTCAGTGGTTCTGGCTGAACATTGTTTTTGTTAAGGTATGATTGATTGAGTGTGGATTAATGCCATCAAACATAAGCTTTGTTGCAACAGACACTGAATTGTCCATCTATGTTCACCTATTTCCGTTAACAAAATACTTGTTGACATTACCAACTTTAGGGAAACCACATAAACAAGAAAATGTGATTCTATGACATAATAAATGTTCTTATTTACCTGCATTAGCATATGATGTAATAGCCATTCCCTAGTGAAGACCACAACATAAAATAAAAAACAGTTTTATTACGGATATACAAAGTTATGACTCGCATATGTATTGAAAGACAATTACAGAGAATGATAATTTTCCGGGTTTTGATAAAAGTGAATAATAGCTAAACACCGAACTATATTTATAAAGAAATTTCATGATAACAAAGTGATAATTTGGGGGAAATTTAAATAAAATATATAATTGTTCTTCTGCTCAGTGCTTTTAAGAGGGACAACAATTAATTTTGTGCAAAGACTGACCCGAGTTTGAAAGATAAAAACTATAATCGAGCGATTAAAAATTTATGTGTTTTTTATGTGGTCATTTCAATAAATTTCCTGTTTATAATTCTTTGAATTTTCGACTTTCTTATCCCAGGAATAGATTACCTTATCCGTATTTGGCACAACTTTTTTGATTTTTTTTTGCATCCTCAATGTTCTTGAACTTTTAACTTGTTTGGCTTTATAATTATTTTGATATGAGCGTCACTGATTTAGACGAAACGCGCGTCTGGCGTACTAAATTATAATCCTGGTACCTTTGATAACTATTTTGGCTGAGCGCTTGAATAATGGAGTCCTCTTTTTCTAAATATTTTACGTATTTGGTAGGTAGTTAATAATTTTTATTATAATAGTGTAAAAAAATTCATACACTATTGCTATATTGTATGGAAAAAGTAAAATCACGAAAATATCGAACTGAGAGGAAAATCCAATCGGAAAGTCCATAATCACATGGCAAAATCAATTGACAAAACGCATCAAAAACGAATGGACGAGAACTGTCATATTCCTGAGCTGGTACAGGCATTTTCAAATGTAGAAAATGGTAGATTAAACCTGGTTTTAATGCACAAAACCTCTCACTTTGATAACAGCCTAATACGTTCTGCTATTTATTTGTATTGTAGTCCTGTATTATTATGTTGTCATTTTAATGTTATATTTAACAATGCCATCAAAGTGCGAGGTTTGGCATGCCACAAAACCAGGTTTAACCCACCATTTTTTTGTTTAAAAATTTCCTGTACCAAGTCAGGAAATTAGCCATTGTTATATCATAGTTCGTTTCTGTGTGTGTAACATTTTTACGTTGTGTTTCCGTTGTGTCGTTTGTTTTCTCCTATTTTTGAGTGTGAATTCACATTACTATAAGACGTGTCACGGTACTTTTCTATCCCAAATTCATGTATTTGGTTTTGATGTTATATTGGTTATTCTCATCGGATGTTGTCTAATGCTTAGTCCGTTGCTGTGTGTGTTACATTTTAATGTTGTGTCGTTGTTCTCCTCTAATATTTAATGTGTTTCCCTCAGTTTTAGTTTGTGACCCCGATTTTGTTTTTTGTCCATAGATTTATGAGTTTTGAACAGCGGTATACTACTGTTGCCTTTATTCATCATATTCCGTTAAATTTACAATGATTCGTGAACTAAACAGACATAATACATAAAATAGTTAAAATATTGGTACAGCAGTTATTATCGTGTTACAATTTTAAAAGAGCAGGCACATGTAATAAGTGCAAATAAATTAAAATATTATAGAATAAGTCTTAAAATAATTCCACCCTATGAAGCGTTAAAAACTATTTTTCAGAATGGTAATGTTACTTATAAAATCACAAAAATATAGAACTAACCTTAAGACCTCGTTCCGACTAGCTTTTTTTAAGAATCGATTCAAATTCGATAAACCAGTGAACTATAATTTTAGTTCGAACGATCTCTATCGATCTCATTTGAACACTACACGTTAAATGACAATCGATCTGATATTAAAACCCATGAGATTATATAAAAAAAACACTGTGTCTAAATAGATAAAGTTTATCAAATTAATATGTTGGTACACACGCTTGCAAAAATAATGGGTGACGTTATTATTTAACTTGAAAAATTACAAAAAAACAAATTCTTTTCTTCTCGGTGATTTAAAGAATCCTTAAGGATAACCATTAATTTTGTGTAAATATAATAATACTCTATTCAGAAGCAATACAGCTTATAGAATATACAATTTTACAATATTTTTTTTGAATGCATCAGTGAAATATAAATACAATAATTATACACAATACATGTATGGCGGAGAATGAAAATAAATTCATATGATAAATTATTATTAATACAACTACATAATACGAATTTTTTTAATATTAAACAAAAATTTACCTAAATTATTAAGTTCTTTCACATTGTGAACTGATAACAACTGTATAAGTTTAAAAGTGGATGGATATTGCCAATAATATTTCTTAATGTATAGTTTTCTTACATCACTATATCTATTACATTCTAGAATAACATGGTATTCATCTTCTACCATATTGTTATTGCACATAGTACATAATCTGTTTTCTCTATCTACATTGTAATATCTGCCTGTTTCTATATTGAGGCTATGGGCGGAGATACGATATTTACATATAAAAGGTTTATATATTTGATTAACAGGTCTATCTAAATAAAATTGCAGTATATCTGTGTCATATATATATCTATAAAGAATACATTTTGATGAATTATTAAAAAAAGCATTAACATCAGCAATAAAGGTATCTTTCATTCTTTGTTTTAACTCATGTATGAATATATCAACATTATTTACGCTTTGTTTTAGCCATACATCATGAAAACCATATCTACATAAAATATCTTTGACTGAACATGTCCAATTCGATTTGTCATTGGGTTTTTGAAATGAACTCTACAACATATCTTCATAACATGCTTTAAGTATACAGTTATCAGTATTTAATAATTTAAACCAAAACTGAATCAGTCTTCTTTGTCTTTCATAATACATTGGATAACGTCCCAATTTACAGTAAACCATGTTATTTACAGCAGTTTTTTTAACCTTTAGAATTCGTTTTGAAAAATATAAATGTACTTTCTCTATATCATCAGCTTTATGATTACCCTACACTTCACAGCTATAATTAAGTATACTAGATACATAAGTATCAAATAAGGACAGTAACGTTTCACAGTTATAATATTCATCTACAATTTTACTACATAAAGCAAAAACAGCTTTTCTTCCTTGATTGGCTAACATTTTTTGTGTATGTAAAAAACTGCCATTATAATTAAAAAGAATACCCAAATATACAAAACTGTCACATATATCTATTTGGTTGTTATTCAAAAACCATTTTTCTTGACTTTTTACACTACCTCTATTTCTAAACACGACCACGTTAGTTTTAGACATATTACTATATAAACCATATTCCTCTGCAGAAGAGTTTACAGCATTTATCATATTTTGCAGATCATCTATGTTCTCACTAAATAAAACAGTGTCGTCTGCATACATAAGTAAAAATAAATTTAAGGATTTCAATTCATATGACTGACAGCCATTACTGATTAGCTCTACTTCCATATCATTGACATACAACGAGTATAATAAAGGGGATAAAGATTCCCCTTGCATCAAGCCAGTATTACAATTAAAAAAATCTGAATTTTTTCCATTACACTTTATACTAGTTTTCAATTTAGAATACATAGATTTAATTACAGTAAGAAGTTTACCACTAACGCCACATCTAACTAATCTCAACCACAATTTTACATGAGAAGCACTATCAAACGCTTTAATATAATCTATGAAACAGCAATATAAGCGTTTACCTTTTCTTAATGACTTAGAAATCAGGGAATGAAGACAGAAGATGGCATCAGAAGTGCCGTATCCAGGAGGGAATCCAAATTGTGCATCTGTCAGAGTGTTGTTAATCTTGCACCATGTTATAAGTCTTGAATTAATCAACGACGTAAATAGTTTTCCTAAATGTGACACCAACGAAATACCTCTGTAGTTTCCAGGATCGTCAGGATTTCCTTTCTTAAAAATTGGAATTAAAATACATTTCACCCATATTTCAGGAAAATATCCAGAACATAAAATATTGTTGAACAGTTTGCAAAGTACAGGTTTCAATAAAGGTTTACCAAACAGTATATACTCATTCATGATATTATCATAACCAGTCGACTTGTCTCTTTTTAGTTTTTGATGCACGAATCCAGTTCTTTTTCTGTAAACGGAAGATCTAGTTCCTCAAAAACTGTTTCCGGAGTATCACTCGTTCCAACATTCACTTCGGGAGGTTTAGACATAAGTTTTTTAAAGGTAAAAGGTGGCAATATATTGAAAGTATAAAACTCTCTTCGTTCGATTAACAGTTGATGAATGCGTTTTTGGCTGGGCGCTTGAAGAATTAAACCACTTTTTAAAACATGTTGTTGTATGTATGTGTGTTTTTGTAAGCCAGTTAATATTCTTTAACATTTTAATTCATGCTCATATATTTCATCTGTCCTGCTATTTTTTTTTAATTACCTAATAGTTTTGGACACTCAATTATGATAGTTGAGTTAACTATAGTAATATCGTATGGAAAAGTGCAGGACACATTAAATAAGTACACATACATTAAAAGTTTACAAGCATGTGTCCCTAGTACACGGATGCCCCATGCGCACTATCTTTTTCCATGTTCAGTGAACCATGAATATGGGGTAAAATTTCTAATTTGGCATTAAATTAGAAAGATCATACCATAAGGAACATTTGTATTAAGTTTCAAGTTGATTGGACTTCAATTTAATCAAAAGCTACCTCGACCAAAACCTTTAACCTGAAGCGGGATAGACAGATGGACAAACGGACGGACGGATGGACGCACAGACCAGTTAACATAATGCCCATAAATGAGGCATAAAAATAAATACCGCAAAACTGATTTCGATTTCAATAAACGTAACATTTGAAAGCAGTATTATAGATGTCACCAGGTAAAGTTGTTTTCAATCCTTTTCACATTTAGAAATACCAACCCCAAAAGCGTTATAAAAAGTATCTTTTATCTAGAAGAGAATGACAATGTTACTTATAACGATACAAAAATATAGAATGGACCTTCAGACACAGTTTAGACTAACTGTTTGAGAATCTATCTAAATAAAAACAGTTTGCTACAGTATTCACAATATCTTTAATCATAACCATTTCTATCGGTCTAATCTGAACCACTGCTATCACACTCCAAGTTAGATCCCAAATATGCGGATATTATTTTTTGCTGATTTTATAAAGTTTCCGTACGAGCTATTATAATTTATTAAAGAACTAAAAGGGTAATCAGAACAACCTAAGCAACAGACATCTTTTTGGTATTTCATTTCAAAATTGTGTCCAATATAAACACCGAGCTAAAATGCATTAGCGAAACATAAAACAATAGGTTTAATTAAATGCAAGTCTTATATGTTGAAAACTATTACAGTTATAGAAGAAAACAGTAGCCACAAAACCATTTGCACGTCATGATCTGAAATTTTTTTGGGTCCGAAGTCACTAAACAACTCTTTCACCTTTCTTTGATAACTATTTACACTACTGGGTCGATGCCACTGCTGGTGGACGTTTCGTTCCTGAGGGTATCACCAGCTCAGTAGTCAGCACTTTGGTGTTGACATGAATATCAGTTAAATAGTCATTTTTATAAATTTCCTGTTTACAAAACTTTGAATTTTACAAAAAACTAAGAATTTTCTTATCCCAGGAATAGATTACCTTAGCCGTATTTGGCACCACTGTTTTGAATTTTGAATCTTCAATGCTCTTTAACTTTGTACTTGTTTACTTTATCATTCTTTTGATCTGAGCGTCACTGATGAGTCTTATGTAGACGAAACGCGCGTCTGGCGTATTAAATTATAATCCTGGTACCTTTGATAACTAATTTCATATCAAAGTACTTTTTATTATATAAAAAAGAAGATGTGGTATGATTGCCAATGAGACAACTATCCACAAAAGACCAAAATGACACAGACATTAACAACTATAGGTCACCGTACGGCCTTCAACAATGAGCAAAGCCCATACCGCATAGTCAGCTATAAAAGGCTCCGATAAGACAATGTAAAACAATTCAAACGAGAAAACTAACGGCCTTATTTATGTAAACAAATGAACGAAAAACAAATATATAACACATAAACAAACGACAACCACTGAATTACAGGCTCCTGACTTGGGACAGGCACATACATAAATAATGTGGCGGGGTTAAACATACTTACGGGATCCCAACCCTCACCTAACCTGGGACAGTGGTATAACAGTACAACATAAGAACGAAATATATGTTTACTGTAGATTGTTTCGTTTATCCTGTTTCCTTTGCAGCCATGGCATTGTCAGTTTATTTTGGACTTATGGGTTTGAGCGTCCATTTGACTAACCTTCGCTTCAGAGAAACATTCCTTCATTGCTGATCAAAGTGACCAATCTTCTCCTCTAATATACAAGTGAGATATTTAGCTAGCTATAAAACAAGGTTGAATTGCCTTTGCAAAGCCAGGAATATAACAGTTGTTATCCATTCGTTTGATGTGATTAAACATCAGACATCATTTACTTATTCCATCAAATAACAGATTCTCCACACATGTACAACACTTAGTCATTTTAAAACACATGTGATCATAACCTAGGGAGTTTCAACTTGTTGTGTAGCCTGCAAGATTGGTAATATATAGGCATCCAAACCTGCTGTTCCGCTGAAGGCATATTTATTTGATGATTAATTGTATGAAAGTTCTCATACGTGACAGTTGATAATTTTTTTTTGTTTTTACAGATATGAAAATAATAACACAATATTGACTGCTGAATCCATATTTCTGAGATTTTACCTGTTTAATTGATTGTTTTATTCACACATTGTTGTCAACTATAATGGAATTTTATTCGACTGTCATACAATAAAGAGATTCGAGCATTTTTAATTTTACCATTTAATTAGGAACTTTCTGTTTTGAATTTTCTGTATGTAATTAGTTTTTTGGTAATTTATTACTAAGTAAAAGGATTGTCATGTTAAGGAAGCGAGTATCTTTAAGATTCATATAACACGGATTAGAACTACTATATTTTTTGTTTCCTTTCCATTCCTTCTCAAATGGTTTAGTTCAACGCCTTAGATTTTTTAGTGTTTTGATGGCGAATATATTCCAATTGTTTTTGGCACAATTATAACAACTTATTTAGTAATGATTTTTCCTTTTTTGGAATGACGAAAAATGAGATTGTAATGATAGTTGATATCTTATATTAAACTGTTTTTACTGTCTCAATATCCACATTCTTCAATGACAATCTTGTGTAACAATTTTCATGTCAACTTTGACCAAACTTAGCAGGAATCCTCTTTACGAAGGTATTCAAGAAAGTGTTATATACATGTATGTTTGCCTGGGATTGCATAGTGAAATATTAGTAGTGGAGTCACTACAAGTTCCAAAAACTATGTTCTCAGTATTTGGTATTGTACAGATAGTTGATATCTTAATATATTAAACTGTTTTTACTGTCTCAATATCCATATTCTTCAATGACAATCTTGTGTAACAATTTTAATGTCAACTGCCGGTGTACGTTTCTTCCTCGAGGGTATCACCAGCCCAGTAGACAACACTTCGGTGTTGACATGAATATCAATTATAGTAGATATAGATATAGGAAGATGTGGTGTGAGTGCCAATGAGACAACTCTCCAACAATTCATAAAAGTAAACCGTCAATGTACGGCCTTCAACACGGAGCCTTGGCTCACACAGAACAACAAGCTATAAAGGGCCCCAAAATGACTACTGTAAAACAATAAGGTCATTTTTATTAAGGTGTTGTTTAAAAAACTTTGATATTTCGAAAAACTAAGGATTTTCTAATCCCAGGCATAGATTAGCTTAGCCGTATTTTGCACACCTTTTTTGAATTTTGGGTTCTCAATGCTCTTCAACTTTTTACTTGGTTTGCTATACAACTATTTTTATCTGAACGTCACTGACGAGTCTCATAGAGACGAAACGCGCGTCTGACGTATTAAATTATAATCCTGGTACCTTTAATATCTTTTTTCATTAAAATCGATGGTATTTTTTTCTTCAACAAGGAAGTTTTCCCCGGTCAAAGCAATATATTTGATATAAGGTTCTCGCTTTTCTCTGAATTAGCTATTGTTGCATCAGGGATACCAATAACCATGCCTGACGATAATTGGTTTCACATAGCAAGAACCCACGATAATTGGTTTCACATAGCAAGAACCCACGATAATTGGTTTCACATAGCAAGAACCCACGATAATTGGTTTCACATAGCAAGAACCCATGTTTTTGCAGATCATAGAAACACAAATATAGCTATGCAACTTGTTTTGTTTTAAAATATCAAGAAAAACATTTTGGTGTTTCCTTGATAAGCTTTTCCTTTTTAAACTCTTCTCAATTCTGAAATCTACCTTTATAAATTACTTGTATTTATAATTGGTTCAAATAATACTGCAAATATAAAAAAATAAAGTTATAATACATACACTTATTAATAAATTTGTGATAACTAGACTAATGTACTCGGTATTCAGAAAATGAAAACAAATTTCACGTTTAACGAGGCTACCATGACAACAAATCATGCTGAAATTAGTATATATGAAAAATGTCTTCATTTCATTTATTTATCAAATAAAGAATACTTTAGACTGGCAAATATGTGCTCACACAAGAACCAACTTTATATTTGCCGAACTTATATCAAAAGATATAATAAAGCTTCTTTAAAATTGTTTCTTGCCTGCGCACGATGTTCCCACAATGTAAGTAAGGATGTAAAACTGCATAAAATCTGTACTTTTCATCGTTTTCATGGAAATGGTATATATCATGACGTTATTGTGACGTCATCAGATATAAAATCTTATGTTTTCCCGTCTCTATGTATTTTCAAATAATATGTGCAAAATTAGAAATAGTTTTTTTCTTTGGCCAAAACTGGGCGTTTATGCCCCGCCCTACTCCTTTATTATCTTACCTTGACCTCCACACAATTATCTGTCACACACACTTCTATGATGGAAGCGGAAAAAAGAGCCCTTGAATGGTAAGTCTCTATTACTACATTACCTAAATGTAAAAATGTATCGTAAGTAAAGTAAGATGTTTCTGACTTTTGGTTAGTTTTTTCTCTTTGACCAATTCCCCATTTCTATTCTAAAAAAATCCTTCAAAAATTGAAAATGCACGTGCATCGTTCTGAATTGACACGAATAATTTGCCGTTTGACGTCATACAAAACATTTATATATTGAATTCAACACATTTAATATTTTTTACGTAGTTACCTAAATCTTTACTAAATGGCGAATGATACCGAACGAAAACTCTAATGAATAATACAAACAACAATTTACAATCACGTTCTTATACACAGCACAGGCGACTAAAAACTGAGCAAAAATAATTTCAAAATTGTAAAAAAAAAAAGATTTAATTCGGTACATTACATTCCAGGAACAGAATTGGTAGGTTCGCAATTCGGAACTAAAAAAAATGTTTGTTCTTAGCCGACCATTAATGTCTTTTTTGTTTTATGTAAGCCATTATACGACACATAATTCATCTTTAAAGAGATGCGAAAGATAAACAAGAACTATCTTTAAAAAAGATATCTGACGTATCTAAATTTGAGTATATGTTTAAAACTATCCGACGTATTTAAATTTGAGTATATGTTTATAACCTTCAGAAGCACAATGACTAAATGATGCAGGACCTCTATAATTAGATTTCCATCTGAATGTAACTACAAGAAGGCGATTGCAGTGCACTGAAAACCTGCATAGTTTGACACAATTTGTCCTTGGTGGCAACGCCCGTCCACTACCTTCATCTTGTGAACAACAATGCTCTAACTATCTAAAAATCAATGAATTACCAACAAAAGAACGTTACAAATTGTTTTGTGAATATTCCGATTATATTTAAATAAGTGATTTACCATTTAAATAACGTGTTCTCTGTTTTTGTTCAGTATTCTCGGTCCTCGTATCTTTCTGTTTACATTCACCAAAACCCCGCGGAAATCTCACATGCGTAGGTGCGTTCTAAAAGTCATGTACGTTCGTACAACAAAGTAAACATTAAAAATTATATAATTGTCCCGAATAAACAGCTGTCATGGATGCAAAGAATTATTGGAGAAACAATTATTTTAATAAAAATATAAATCTTTGTAAAATCTAGTTCAAATATTTATAGTTTTTCACTTGCTTTCCATCATGATATAATTAACGAGACGTTTTTTTCAAACACAACCAAATCACCCACCATGACAGCATTTTGTCCAATCACAGAAAGGATTTTCGAGCATGCGTATTCTGTTGTCATAGTTAAGCGTCCTTAATTATAAGTTCAAAGGGCACAAACCGAAACTATACCGACTACGTCGGAAAAAAGTAAAATCACAAATGTACTAAACTCCGAGGAAAATTCAAAAAGGAAAGTCCTTAATCAAATGCCAAAATCAAAAACTCAAAGATATCAAATGAATGGATAACAAATGTCATCGTAAAATGATAACTCAAACAGAGGCTCCATTTCTCGTTTAATAGATTTGAATGTTTAATCCATGGATGTTGAAAGTCATCCATCACACACAAGTTATGTCCATACACTAATAATTTAATTTTGGATGTAACGCGTCTTCTGATTGGCTGACGTTATTTTGTTATGAGCCCATAGACATAATTTAGTCATGTGACCGTGATGTCATCAACGTTTTTTCATGGTTTTCTACGGTTTAAAATGGAATTTAGAATTAAATTATAAGAAATGACTGTAATATTTTTTCTGTCCATTCGAAATAACGTAAAAAACGTGGTGCACACTGTTAAATAACCCGCTACGCGCGTTATTCAGTGTGAACCAAATTTTTTATGTTATTTCTTCATAGACAGAAAAAATATTACAGTCATTCCTTAATTATTTTTAACAGCACTGAATTGACATTTTATAAAAAAATAAATATCAGAAGACACATTCACGCAGACGTTCACTGTTTACATTTCCATAATTTTCAAATAACTGAGACAAAATTTTATGTTGACATTAATGCTGTTAAAGCTTCTGTATCATCAGCATTGGTAGTTTTTATTTCTTCTTCAGATTGCATTTCTGCAACTCCCACTTCCAAAATTGATATTTAGGTATTCAGTCTGTGGACTTTCTCTTACGCTTAGTAGATTTCAAGCTTGTTGAGATACATGTAGCAACTGTATGGCTTTTTTTTACTGTAGGAGAGCTTGTCTTATGTACATGTATTAGTATTTGAGTATTTGTATCAGTGGATATATCTGCTACAAATTGTACTGCCCATGGTTCTGAATCAACTGCTTTAACTACACCTTAACATTTATGTAGACAAACTAGTTAATTTGATTATAATCAGGTTTCCCTATTAAGCATTTTTTATGTTTAATGGATATTGATATCTTTTATCATGTTTATTGAGAAAGATTAATAAAGACCAACAAATGCATATGATCTTAGTATACATGTATTTAATAAAATATCTGTAAAAACATATACGATGGCATTCATGTAAATGATGTAAATGCGGAATTTACAGTGTTGTAGTGTAATAATTTGCTTGAATTTATTAAAATTAATAATAACTCAGGTATAAAATTAAGCTTTATTTTATTTTATCTCAATTGAATTAAATAAAAATATAGAAATATGATAAAATTGTAAGCAATTATTTATATAATTAACAATTATTTGAATAATATGAGTTAATTACAATAATCTTTTGTTTATTTGTACAAGTATAGTAATTATTTTTAACTGGTTATCAATTGATTTCACAATTATCCTCTATAATCTTTTTGAATTCATTTATTAAAATCTCCCTTGGAACTTCAATATCTAATTTTGCTAAAAATTATTTTTTCATTATACATCCTAAAGTATAGTCAACAAAATAACTAAAATACTGGTATACCAGTAATGTACCAGTATTGTTGGTTTTTTTTTTAAAAGTTACAATACTGGTATAAATTTTTTATACCTGTATTGTTGACAATACTGGTATACCATACCAGTATTGCGATCACCAACTACAGGAGATCCTATGGATCTAATAAGTATGCTGGTGAATACTCTTAAATACCTTAGTTTAAGGAAAATTTAAATCGGAAAGTCCTTTATCAAACAGAAGAATTAAAAGCTCAAACAGATCAAACGAATAGAAATTAACTTAAATTCCCGACTTGGTACATGTATTTTCTAATGTAGAAATAGTGGAGTAAGATTTTTTTTTAAGTTAGCTTAACCTCTAACTTGTTTGACAGTCGCATAAAATTCAGTGTTTGAGACAAAAAAAAAAAAAAAAAAACAAACGACATAACAGGTAAAAATGTAAAATATAAAAAAAATAGGTGCAACATTAAACATATCACAACCATAATCATTATTTAAAAATCAAATATATCAACAAAGAAATCAAAATTGCATACAAATGAAGCACATAAGCAATAATGAAATAATTCAAAAAAATGACCACAGGACAACACATTAGCGGGATGCATAAGTCAAAACTTAAACAGATGAATACGATGATAAACAACGGCAGTATCAAGCATTTATACTTGAAGACCTTAATGCAATAATTTATACGTAATATTTATCAACAAAAGATTTGTATCTTCCAATGAATATTTTGAGACAACTATCAAAAGAAGGCCAACGAACAAGAATGTGAACAATTAAATGTCACCATACAGCCTTCTACAAAACGTATATCTCATAAGTCATGTCTTCCCCTACCATTAAATGAAAAAAAAAATATCGAAAGGTACTAACAGTCAAGTGTTAACCAATACATAAGTAAAACATTTCTAATATATGTAACTCTGGAAATAAACTCATCATGGATACCAGGATTGAATTTTTGTATTTGCTGTTGTGTACGGGGAAAGATCTGGCAGCCAAAAAATGTTATCGTTTTTCACTTGGCCCGTTTTTATCAGGTTTCCTTATGCTTTGATATTCATATTTAAAAAGAAAACAAAAATAATTAAGTGATGTGATTTTACTTTGACAGGTGAATAAAAGTGAGTAATTTTTATGTTTATTTATCAATACAATTCGAACAATTTTAAAAGTCTTGACTATTTTTGATTGTGAAGAAATGATCAATTGACAAAAAATCATGGGTAAATTATTTAGAGGCAAATAAAGTAATTTCATAGAAAAAAAAAATAGTGTTTTTGCTTGAAATATATCCATAAAATTAATGAAATAATATAACTTGTTAAAGAATAGTTGGAAAATACCGAGCTCCAACAAAAAAATGGCAAAGTCCAAAGCTCAAACACATCAAACGGATGAAAAACAACAGTCAAAACATATATGAAAGTGTTAAAAATTATGAGGTATACTTGCAAAAAGTAACAAACAACAATAATAGACTCCGAGAAAAATTGATTGATTGATTTATTTTTTGTGTTTTAGGCTATTTAGTGACGGCCATTTTTTATTCGTTGAGGAAGCCGGAGTGCCCGAAGAAAATCACCGACCTTGATAGGAAAACTGACGATCAAAGTCTATTAAGATTGGAGTCGAGTGCTCCTGCACGAGCGGGGTAGGAACTGACAGCCTCAGTCTTACTTCCTCGTGATTAGTAGTAGTGACTCCTTATACCACTCGGCCACCGAAGCATCTCCGAGAAAAATTGTAATTGAGTTGCAATCGATTAATCTTGTTCGATATTGGTTTTGACTTACTTGGAGCATTATGTTCTCTCAGTTTGATAGGCACTGTACTGTTAGATGTTATTCATGTTTGGTTATTGGCTTGAACTTACTTGGTTCATTATGAGACTGCTTCATTTGTTCTAGGTCGGTCTATACCCGGTTGCCCTATCACGTGACTGGGTTAAATATGGCTGAAACTAAAACGAGTGGAACCGGCTGATTTAAAGATGGCGACAGAAGTTCAAATTTATACTTTTTTTGCTTTCTAAGCTAGGGAATATAAAAAAATAACCTGTTAACAATAAATATATATTTTTAAAATGCAATCTTTTTTTCTGAGGCCTTATTCACCATAAAAACGTTTCTCCAAGATATTTTATAAATTTGAAAATAAAATATAGCATGGCAATTGATCATCGTCATAGTGGACAAATGCAGTATCATATAATATAGTCTGATTCAAAAAAAAAAATCAATCTGCACCTTTCAAATCCGACAATTTATCTAAAATTGCGTTTTCCGCCATACTTTAATGACCGGTTGATTGCTTGCCGGTGAGTGAAAACCGGCGAGGGCGGCATATGCCTATTTGCGCCGGCGGCTGATTTTACAGCCAATGTAGCGACGGTGCCTATACCCGAAGCGTCGACCGGGCTAAGCCGGGTTAAGCCGCTGTGGCAAATGAAGTACTACCATTGTTCCAACAGTGTGCTTGGCAATGTTCTGATAGATGTTATTCATGTTTGATTATTGGCTTGATCTTATTTGGTTATTATGTTCTCTCAGTTTGAAAGACACTGTACTGTTAGATGTTATTCATGTTGGGTTATTGGCTTGAACTTACTTGGTTCATTATGTTCTCGCAGTTTGCTAGGCACTGTTCTGTTAGATGTTATTCATGTTTGGTTATTGGCTTGAGCTTAATTGGTTCAATATGTCCCAACAGTTTGATAGTTTGGATTACTTTACCTGGTATGGGTATACATACATGTACATACAACACGTACTAAACAGACATAGATACAAATTACCAGAGAAGATGCTACAAATAACACCTGTAAATACATGTATCATATACAATTACCAGAGAAGATGCTACAAATAACACCTGTAAATAAATGTATCATATACAATTATTACAATAGAAACAGATGTCGTGGGAATATAATGCTGCATTTATACAACTAAACAAAAATGCGTTACTTATAGACGTTGCCCATGAAGTTGGTACACATTCCATTTTACTATAGATTATCATAAAAATAAATACGTAGACTTGTCAGTTCAATAAGATTATAGTGATTTCGGGTTGAATTCATTACTATAGACTTGCAAATTTAGAAAAAAAAACGAAATTTTAAATACCTAAACTTTTACACTTGATTATACCAATTTCAGGCAAAAACGGTATGTTCAACATGAAATCATCGTTTATCATAAAACAAATTGAATGTTAAAGTCTTCTACTTTAAGCTATAATTCCTATCAAAAAATTAATTTCCCTGCAGAAAAGTATTTCATCACATTATTCAGACTAAAATATCCCTTTTAAAAATG
Source organism: Mytilus galloprovincialis (assembly GCF_965363235.1). Taxonomy (NCBI): domain Eukaryota; kingdom Metazoa; phylum Mollusca; class Bivalvia; order Mytilida; family Mytilidae; genus Mytilus; species Mytilus galloprovincialis. The sequence continues at coordinate 1,776,600 of NC_134840.1, read as the reverse complement.
GTAGTATTTTGTGCAAAGTTTTGGTCTGTCTGTTTTTACATTGTTTAAAAGATAAACAGTAAACCACAACACACCAATGCAGAAATCTTCAGCAAAAATATTCAAACCCAATGTCACAATTGAGGACAAAAAGACGCGGCATATAAAATATGTCTTTCTGGAATTTTATACACAGATATTTCAAACAGGCAACAACATATGATAATGACAAAGTTAAGAGTTTTAAGGACTGGATGCAACTTCATTATTAGGAACAGATGGTTTCTTTAGTTTGTCGTTTGTATGGGTATACTATCTTTCGGTAGCTATATCTTTCAGATAGAATCGATTAATATGATCATACGTCTACAAACTCAAGAAAAAGCGGATGAGCAAAGAATCCACTAATGGATTTAAAAAACAGCCGGAACAATTTAGTTTGAAAAACATTTTTTTCTCTTAATTGTGACTATTTACCGCATCAAAATATAAATTGATTTGACGGAAGCCTTCTCCACTTTTCTGTACTGTCCTCCTGTATTGGTTGTATCGATTGAGTCTAAGTCAGCTTCCATTCCAGATGGTAAAGATCTTTCTAGAATTCCCATAGTACTCTGTCCTCCTCTTAGCCACCTTAAGAAGATAGTATATTTGTTAATTTGAATGTAATACGAAGTGTGCATAAATCAGGCACATCAAAGAGTTTCGTAAACTTCATACTAAGCAAGACCGTTCCTCAAATGTCGACAATGGTATTTCAATAATTAATTAGCCATGGCATTGTCAGTTTATATTCGATTTAAGAGATTGACTGTCCCTCTGGTATCTCTAGCCCCCTCTTTAACAAAGTAAAAACTAATTCCTATTTTGAAATGATATAGTCAGTGACAATAAGTTTGAACGACAATTCACTTATATGTTGATTAGAACCGAGATCACCTTTTACCCCAATGTACCCACATATTTGAACATTTACTTACAGTTTTAAAACAATATTAATGACCGGTGTTCTGGTAGCAGATACATACATTGACTATATCACTTCTCTCAAAATATTGTAAAGTTAAACGATCGTGTTGAATTGCGACGCTTATTGTCAATATCTAGATACAAGTGCATATATGAGTCAGATTACAGTGTATTTGTGGTTTCAAGTTCGATAAGATAGACGCAAAATGAATAAAATGTATACGACTTATTGAGAGCGCATCACATGTACTAAGTCAGGAATATGATGTACAGTAGTTGTCGTTTGTTTATGTAATTTATACTTGTTTCTCGTTTCTCGTTTTTTAATATAGATTAGACCGTTGGTTTATCCGTTTGAATGGTTTTACACTAATAATTTTGGGGCCCTTTATAGCTTGTTGTTCGGATTGAGCCAAGGCTCCGCGTTGAAGGCCGTACATTGACCTATAATGGTTCATTTTTATAAATTGTTAATTGGATGGAGAGTTGTCTCATTGGCTCTCATACCACATCTTCCTATATCTATAGAAACGTAAAGTTAATGTATAACGTTAGTTAATTATGATTTGTCCTAAAAATCGCCTGTATAAAATCTGCATTATATGCATAATGGAACAATACGATCAGAAGTGGACCACGACCTCGAAACGTATTAGATATTTTTTTTTGTAACGTGAAATAATTTTCTAAGTCATTATGCATGGACATATTTGTGGATTCTTTTTTCTTGTATGGAGTTTACAATTTCGAGTTGATTCATGAAGAGTTTTTCTCTAATAATTCAAAGGATAAGTCTATTTGTTAATTTTTCTTTTTGGTGTTTACCTAATGCGGTTGAGGATTCGTTAATGTATAAGTTAATCATATATACGGTGTTTCATTTGATTTGGTAAATATTTGATAATTTGATGTGTTCACTTGTGTTTGCCAGTACGGGACAATTTTACATTACGTAAATATATTGTTTTCTCATTCATAATAGTAAAATATTAGGTATCAAACGACGGTAAAATGTTCCTTAATGCAAAACGAAAATTCTCTCAACATGCTCAATAAGGCAAGTGATATATTACCTAAAACATGCCTTGAGTCTGAAACCTTTAGTTGAATCATTGAGTATTGTTGTTTTATTTGTAAAATAATGGTTTACATTAATACCCATACAAGTTAACGAATTAAGATCAAAGTGAAGTGAATATTAGTCTTGGGAGAAAGTGTTCAGAAAAAAACACATAATATTGAAGAAAAAAAACAACATCCGACAAAAAGCAAGTATAGGATTTAAATGATAAATTTGATCTTGTAAACTGTAAAAGTATTGTGACGAAAAAGTTTAGTATGGTACTTGAACTAAAGTGTGTATCCGTAGGTTTGCGCTGTGTTGTTGGATGTATAAGTTTCAGGTCGTGCCTTTTACTCGTACACGGACGACAAATTTCAAGTATACTCTTTAACAGGGTTACCCTTGAAATCTACTGGTAGCATGATTACGGGAATCCTGGTCACATAAATGAATAAATAAATGGATCCTGGTGCAGTCTGAACGATCTCTTGTAGGTGAAAATAAACACGAAGTCGAATGAAATTTCAATACTGTACTGTTAAAATCACACTACTATAACAAAGTTACAAGTATAACAAAAAGTACATCTAACTTCAGGCTAAATACAATATGGTTCTCCTATCTACTACATAAACGTTACTGTCCTTCCTCATTATGAATTCTCTCCCCTTCCTGTCTAACGCTCTTTCTCACTTTTATATCACTTCTACAAGCCCGGATACAAATATAGATTACTAGGGCAGTCCGTGCTCCGGAAATCCGGGTGATCCGGTAATCCGGGCTTCTAGTGTTCCGTGCTCCTTACATAAATTTACTAAGGCACCATATGCAAATCATTAGGGGTCACTAGTCAAACAAAGAAATGTTAATATATCTCTTAATTAATATATTCTCTTATGATCTCTAGCTGTATTAAATGGCTATGTGTGAAAATACAAATGTATGTAAACCTGATACAATTACATAACACACTTCTCTTAACTATGAACTTCCACTGTTCAGTTTATAACATCATAATAATAAGAAAAAACAATTAAATACTGATATTGAACACCTTCTAAAAAATTCACACGTAGCCAACAAGTAAGTACATGTATTTAAAAAAAAATGTATATATATTGTTATGATATTGTAATTATTATGTTTATTTATGTTGGCCTAATTTGTGTTGTATGGCCTGATAGTTGTTTACCAAATAATCTTATAACTATGCAGTTTAGGAATCACTAGAACAATCACAGAATGATTGGAACTTTCTAGAATGATCCTTATAAAAGATGCGTAATTTAAACTTCTACGTTATTCCAGAAACTTCCGTTGTAACTTTCCAGGATTTTCCACAATGTTCCATTATAGAGTGTTCTAGAATTTTCCATGACAACACTATATATACAGACACTAAAGTTAAACTCTCATAATTAAACTTGGACATAGACATTGATAGACATTAGTATTCACAGCATTTGGATTGACACTTTTATTCTACAAACAACATCATACTGGATTGTGACATTAGTAGTGAACGTAATATTCAAATTGGATTCCGAAAGATTTCCGGATACAGATAAAGATAACAGATTGGACTCATATTTTGACAGTTAAGTTAACAGTAATATTTGTGTAATACCTTTTGTAAACTTTTGTATAATAAATATTGTTAAATTTTAGTATTGATTTGTGTCTTTCGTTCGCTACAATTTAAAGGCGATTTCTGGCCGTAACAGAAATTGGGGGGCTCGTCCGGGATCTTAAAAATATTTTATTCAAAATTTGTTTAGTATTTGTATTATAACTAGCTAACAAAATTCTACAAAATGGCATTTGATGCTGGTAAATTTTTAAAAACGCCAGACCTGGAGAGTTTTGATAATTTAAAGAAAGAGGAATTAGTGTTGCTTGCTAAAGAACTGAAATTAGTTTTTAAAGTATCTATGAGAAAACAAATTATAAAAAATTTGGTTATAGACAAATTAGTTGACGCAGAAATTTTAGGTGAAGAGGCTCTTGAACTTAAGGTCGAAAATATTGACGCCTTTAAATTAAAACAGCTTGAATTAGAACATGAACTCAAATTAAAAGAACTGGAAATGAAGGAGAGGGAGAAAATAAAAGAAGATGAATTAAAATTAAAAGAACTTGAAATGAGAGAAAGGCTAGAGATGGAAAAACTGAAAATTGAAATGGTCAAAGAAGAAAGCAACACTAAAGTCCAGTCAAAATCAGATTATTTTGATGCAGCAAAAAATATACGTTTGGTTCCCAGATTTTGTGAAAAATCAGTCGATAAATATTTTCCACAGTTTGAAAAAATTGCAAATAATTTGAAATGGCCGAAACCATATTGGACTACGATGCTGCAAAGTGTTTTTGAGGGTAAGGCCGCTGAAATTTATTCCGCACTTCCATCAGAAAAAAGTTCTGATTATGATATGGTAAAACAGGAAGTTTTGAAAGCTTATGAACTAGTACCAGAAGCATATAGACAGAAATTTAGATCTTATAAAAAGTTTGATTCACAAACATATGTGGAATTTGCTCGAGAAAAAGAAGATCTATTTGATAAATGGCTTACGTCAAAGAAAACAGATAACAATTTTGATAACCTAAGACAATTGATGTTATTAGAAGAGTTCAAACAATGTGTTCATTTAGACTTAAAAACACATTTAGACGACAAAACTGTTGAGTCAATACATGATGCAGCTGTTATTTCAGATAATTATACTCTTTCACATAAAAGAAGTTTCAAGGGTCAAAATGTTAATACTTCCAGTGGAAATTACAAAAATCAAAGCACTGAGCATACTTATAGTAAGCCTGTTCCACAGAATAAGAGTCAGTCCAGTTATAATATGTCTAGTCCAAAATTTGATACTTTTGAGAAGAAGTCACTGACTTGTGCTTATTGTAAGAAGATTGGTCACCTGATGGCTGATTGTTTTAGACTCCAGAAGAAGAATGAACGAGATGATAAGCCGAAGACCAGTGCTTGTACGACACCTTATATTACCAGTACGTTGGAATGTCCTGCGAGTCAGGCTTTTAAGTCCAGTTTTTGTGATTACATGGAGGAATATAAACCCTTTATGTCTGATGGGTTTATTTCTATTGTTGATGATACCACTCTTCAGCCTATTAAGATTTTACGGGACACTGGAGCTTCTCAGTCTTTATTGTTAGAAGGCGTGTTGCCTTTGTCCGAGGAGACTTCTGTTGGTGCCTCCGTTTTGTTACAAGGTGTAGAGTTAGGTTGTATAGATGTTCCTCTCCATCGTATTTATCTGAAGTCAGATTTGATAACTGGACCAGTTGTTGTAGGTGTTCGTCCTAATCTCCCTGTAGAGGGTGTTACATTATTGCTAGGAAATGATCTAGCTAGGAACAAAGTGGTTGCTGAACCAATTGTTACCAGTGAACCAGTGGTGGATGTTAAATCACCTGAAGATGATGCTGAATTGTAGCCAGCTTGTGTTGTTACTAGGGCGATGGCTAGAAAACAACAAGATGAGAATTTGCAAGAAGACCAGTTTGATTACATGGACCTTTCTGACACTTTTATAGCTGATATTGAAGATCCTGGTAACTCAGAAAAGGCTATTATAAAACCACCTAGTGTTCACAAAAATGTTATTATGCCATGGCCAGATGTGAACAGCCATTCATTAGACCGAAATAATTTACTCGAAGAACAACATAAAGACCCTGAGGTTCTTCAGCTCAGCCAGAGGGCTCAACCACAGGAGGAAGCAGACAAAGTGGCCGAATGCTATTACCATCAGGACAGTATTTTAATGAGGAAGTGGAGGCCTCCTGATGCTACCCCAGAGGAGGAATGGAGAGTGCTATACCAAGTGGTGGTGCCTAAAGTTTATAGGCAAGAAATTATTGGTCTTGCCCATGACACCCCCTTGGCTGGGCACTTAGGTATAAGGAAGACTTGCCTAAAAATATTGCAACATTTCTACTGGCCCAGACTTAGAAATGATGTCGCAGAATACTGTAAATCATGCCATATATGCCAGGTTGTTGGTAAACCTAACCAGAAAATACCACCAGCACCACTTCTGCCTATTCCAGCCTTTGACGAACCTTTCAGCAGAGTTCTAATTGACTGTGTTGGACCTTTACCAAAAACCAAGACTGGAAATGCATATTTATTGACAATCATGTGTACATCTACCCGCTTTCCGGAAGCTATTCCGCTCAGAAATATCAAGACACCTACTATCGTCAAAGCTTTGATCAAATTTTTCACATTAGTAGGACTTCCTAAGTCTATACAGTCCGACCAGGGATCAAATTTCATGTCAGGTTTATTTCAGCAAGTCGTATACCAGTTAGGGATTGCTCAGTACAGATCAAGTGCTTATCATCCAGAATCTCAAGGTGCCTTAGAACGTTTTCATCAAACATTGAAGAACATGATTAGAACTTTTTGTCTTCAATTTGACAGAGACTGGGATGATGGAGTTCACTTTCTACTTTTTGCGGTTCGAGAGGCTGTTCAAGAATCCCTTGGATTTAGTCCCTTTGAGTTGGTATTTGGTCATACTGTAAGGGGACCGTTAAAATTGATTAAGGAAAAGTGGCTTACTGAACATACTGACTTGAATCTTTTAGACTATGTATCTAGATTTAAAGAAAAATTGTATACTGCTTGTCAAATTGCTCAGAAAAACTTAAAAAATGTACAGAACAAGATGAAAATATGGTATGATAAAGATGCCAGGGATAGAGTTTTTGAGCCTGGTGATAGCGTACTTGTATTTCTGCCTGTCCCTGGACATCCTTTACAGGCTAAATATTGTGGTCCTTATACAATAGAGAGTAAAATTAATGATTTGAATTATATTGTAAAAACTCCAGGTCGGCGCAAACAAAATAGAGTGTGTCATATTAATATGTTAAAACCATATTTTGAGCGTACTAATGTTCTATGTGATAGTAAACCAGTTGCCACTTTAGGCATGGTTAAATTTGAGAACAATCATGACAAACCAGATGTAATTGAACCAATTTTTAGTTGTAAAACTATCGAAGAGACAGTTAGATTGAAAAATTCAGAAATTTTGTCAAATTTAGACTCAAAACTTGCACATCTGTCTTTTGATCTTAGAGAAGAAATAAAAACTTTGGTATTTTCTTTTAAAAATCTTTTTCCAGATGTGCCAAACAAAACTACTGCTGTTTGTCATGATGTTGATGTAGGAGATGCTTCTCCAATTAAGCAACATCCTTACCGGCTCAATCCACTCAAACTTAAAGCTATGAGAAAAGAAATTAAATATATGCTTGACAATGATATTATTGAGCCGAGTAACAGTGAATGAAGCTCTCCTTGTCTCCTTGTGCCAAAACCAGATAAAACCTTTCGTTTCGTGACTGATTTCAGAAAAGTAAATTCAGTCTCAAAATCTGATTCCTATCCAATTCCAAGGATAGACGATTGTATTGATAACATTGGTCAAGCAAAATTTGTGAGCAAATTTGATTTGTTGAAAGGTTATTGGCAAGTTCCATTGACACAGAGAGCTCGTGAAATATCAGCTTTTGTTACACCAGATGGCTTATTTCAATATACTGTAATGCCGTTTGGCATGAAAAGTGCACCAGCTACATTTCAAAGAATGATCAATAATGTTATAAAAGATTTAAACTGTTGTTATGCTTATATTGATGATCTAATTATATGTAGTGATAGCTGGGAACAGCATTTAACACATTTGTATGATACTTTTGATAGATTGTCATATTCAAATTTGACTGTTAATCTTGGTAAAAGTGAATTTTGTCAGGCCACTGTTGATTATTTAGGGCATACAGTTGGCCAAGGTCAAGTAAAACCTATTATGGCTAAAGTGGAAGCTATTTCCAAATTTCCACCTCCTACAAATAGAAAACAACTTATGAGATATTTAGGCATGATTGGATTTTACAGAAAATTTTGTTCAAATTTTGCTACTGTGGTTCAACCATTGACTCATCTTTTACGAAAAGATTCTAAATTTATCTGGAGTGAAAATTGTCAAAACGCTTTTGAAAATAGCAAATCACTTTTAATTAATAGTCCAGTTCTGATTACTCCAGACTTTGAAAAACAATTTAAACTTGCCGTTGATGCAAGCGATGTAGGAATTGGAGCTGTTTTATATCAAGAGACAGACGATAATGTTGAAAAACCTATATCATATTTTTCTAAGAAATTAGATAAACATCAGAAAAATTATTCAACTATTGAAAAAGAGTGTTTTGCAATGTTGTCAGCACTTCAACATTTTGATGTATATTTGAATCCCACTGTATATCCTATTCTTGTTTATACTGATCATAATCCTCTCACCTTCATGCATAAAATGAGAAACAAGAATCAGAGGTTGACTAGGTGGAGTTTATTGTTACAGGAATATGATGTAATTGTAAAACATATTAAGGGTAAAGATAATGTAATAGCTGATGCTTTATCTAGAGCTTATTAAATCACTTTGTATATATTATGTATTTTTGTTCATATTATTCATGATAAGTTTTTGTTACACTAAAACTTCTTTTAAGGGGGGAGGTGTTATGATATTGTAATTATTATGTTTATTTATGTTGGCCTAATTTGTGTTGTATGGCCTGATAGTTGTTTACCAAATAATCTTATAACTATGCAGTTTAGGAATCACTGGAACAATCACAGAATGATTGGAACTTTCTAGAATGATCCTTATAAAAGATGCGTAATTTAAACTTCTACGTTATTCCAGAAACTTCCGTTGTAACTTTCCAGGATTTTCCACAATGTTCCATTATAGAGTGTTCTAGAATTTTCCATGACAACACTATATATACAGACAGTAAAGTTAAACTCTCATAATTAAACTTGGACATAGACATTGATAGACATTAGTATTCACAGCATTTGGATTGACACTTTTATTCTACAAACAACATCATACTGGATTGTGACATTAGTAGTGAACGTAATATTCAAATTGGATTCCGAAAGATTTCCGGATACAGATAAAGATAACAGATTGGACTCATATTTTGACAGTTAAGTTAACAGTAATATTTGTGTAATACCTTTTGTAAACTTTTGTATAATAAATATTGTTAAATTTTAGTATTGATTTGTGTCTTTCGTTCGCTACAATTTAAAGGCGATTTCTGGCCGTAACAGAAATTGGGGGGCTCGTCCGGGATCTTAAAAATATTTTATTCAAAATTTGTTTAGTATTTGTATTATAACTAGCTAACAAAATTCTACAAAATGGCATTTGATGCTGGTAAATTTTTAAAAACGCCAGACCTGGAGAGTTTTGATAATTTAAAGAAAGAGGAATTAGTGTTGCTTGCTAAAGAACTGAAATTAGTTTTTAAAGTATCTATGAGAAAACAAATTATAAAAAATTTGGTTATAGACAAATTAGTTGACGCAGAAATTTTAGGTGAAGAGGCTCTTGAACTTAAGGTCGAAAATATTGACGCCTTTAAATTAAAACAGCTTGAATTAGAACATGAACTCAAATTAAAAGAACTGGAAATGAAGGAGAGGGAGAAAATAAAAGAAGATGAATTAAAATTAAAAGAACTTGAAATGAGAGAAAGGCTAGAGATGGAAAAACTGAAAATTGAAATGGTCAAAGAAGAAAGCAACACTAAAGTCCAGTCAAAATCAGATTATTTTGATGCAGCAAAAAATATACGTTTGGTTCCCAGATTTTGTGAAAAATCAGTCGATAAATATTTTCCACAGTTTGAAAAAATTGCAAATAATTTGAAATGGCCGAAACCATATTGGACTACGATGCTGCAAAGTGTTTTTGAGGGTAAGGCCGCTGAAATTTATTCCGCACTTCCATCAGAAAAAAGTTCTGATTATGATATGGTAAAACAGGAAGTTTTGAAAGCTTATGAACTAGTACCAGAAGCATATAGACAGAAATTTAGATCTTATAAAAAGTTTGATTCACAAACATATGTGGAATTTGCTCGAGAAAAAGAAGATCTATTTGATAAATGGCTTACGTCAAAGAAAACAGATAACAATTTTGATAACCTAAGACAATTGATGTTATTAGAAGAGTTCAAACAATGTGTTCATTTAGACTTAAAAACACATTTAGACGACAAAACTGTTGAGTCAATACATGATGCAGCTGTTATTTCAGATAATTATACTCTTTCACATAAAAGAAGTTTCAAGGGTCAAAATGTTAATACTTCCAGTGGAAATTACAAAAATCAAAGCACTGAGCATACTTATAGTAAGCCTGTTCCACAGAATAAGAGTCAGTCCAGTTATAATATGTCTAGTCCAAAATTTGATACTTTTGAGAAGAAGTCACTGACTTGTGCTTATTGTAAGAAGATTGGTCACCTGATGGCTGATTGTTTTAGACTCCAGAAGAAGAATGAACGAGATGATAAGCCGAAGACCAGTGCTTGTACGACACCTTATATTACCAGTACGTTGGAATGTCCTGCGAGTCAGGCTTTTAAGTCCAGTTTTTGTGATTACATGGAGGAATATAAACCCTTTATGTCTGATGGGTTTATTTCTATTGTTGATGATACCACTCTTCAGCCTATTAAGATTTTACGGGACACTGGAGCTTCTCAGTCTTTATTGTTAGAAGGCGTGTTGCCTTTGTCCGAGGAGACTTCTGTTGGTGCCTCCGTTTTGTTACAAGGTGTAGAGTTAGGTTGTATAGATGTTCCTCTCCATCGTATTTATCTGAAGTCAGATTTGATAACTGGACCAGTTGTTGTAGGTGTTCGTCCTAATCTCCCTGTAGAGGGTGTTACATTATTGCTAGGAAATGATCTAGCTAGGAACAAAGTGGTTGCTGAACCAATTGTTACCAGTGAACCAGTGGTGGATGTTAAATCACCTGAAGATGATGCTGAATTGTATCCAGCTTGTGTTGTTACTAGGGCGATGGCTAGAAAACAACAAGATGAGAATTTGCAAGAAGACCAGTTTGATTACATGGACCTTTCTGACACTTTTATAGCTGATATTGAAGATCCTGGTAACTCAGAAAAGGCTATTATAAAACCACCTAGTGTTCACAAAAATGTTATTATGCCATGGCCAGATGTGAACAGCCATTCATTAGACCGAAATAATTTACTCGAAGAACAACATAAAGACCCTGAGGTTCTTCAGCTCAGCCAGAGGGCTCAACCACAGGAGGAAGCAGACAAAGTGGCCGAATGCTATTACCATCAGGACAGTATTTTAATGAGGAAGTGGAGGCCTCCTGATGCTACCCCAGAGGAGGAATGGAGAGTGCTATACCAAGTGGTGGTGCCTAAAGTTTATAGGCAAGAAATTATTGGTCTTGCCCATGACACCCCCTTGGCTGGGCACTTAGGTATAAGGAAGACTTGCCTAAAAATATTGCAACATTTCTACTGGCCCAGACTTAGAAATGATGTCGCAGAATACTGTAAATCATGCCATATATGCCAGGTTGTTGGTAAACCTAACCAGAAAATACCACCAGCACCACTTCTGCCTATTCCAGCCTTTGACGAACCTTTCAGCAGAGTTCTAATTGACTGTGTTGGACCTTTACCAAAAACCAAGACTGGAAATGCATATTTATTGACAATCATGTGTACATCTACCCGCTTTCCGGAAGCTATTCCGCTCAGAAATATCAAGACACCTACTATCGTCAAAGCTTTGATCAAATTTTTCACATTAGTAGGACTTCCTAAGTCTATACAGTCCGACCAGGGATCAAATTTCATGTCAGGTTTATTTCAGCAAGTCGTATACCAGTTAGGGATTGCTCAGTACAGATCAAGTGCTTATCATCCAGAATCTCAAGGTGCCTTAGAACGTTTTCATCAAACATTGAAGAACATGATTAGAACTTTTTGTCTTCAATTTGACAGAGACTGGGATGATGGAGTTCACTTTCTACTTTTTGCGGTTCGAGAGGCTGTTCAAGAATCCCTTGGATTTAGTCCCTTTGAGTTGGTATTTGGTCATACTGTAAGGGGACCGTTAAAATTGATTAAGGAAAAGTGGCTTACTGAACATACTGACTTGAATCTTTTAGACTATGTATCTAGATTTAAAGAAAAATTGTATACTGCTTGTCAAATTGCTCAGAAAAACTTAAAAAATGTACAGAACAAGATGAAAATATGGTATGATAAAGATGCCAGGGATAGAGTTTTTGAGCCTGGTGATAGCGTACTTGTATTTCTGCCTGTCCCTGGACATCCTTTACAGGCTAAATATTGTGGTCCTTATACAATAGAGAGTAAAATTAATGATTTGAATTATATTGTAAAAACTCCAGGTCGGCGCAAACAAAATAGAGTGTGTCATATTAATATGTTAAAACCATATTTTGAGCGTACTAATGTTCTATGTGATAGTAAACCAGTTGCCACTTTAGGCATGGTTAAATTTGAGAACAATCATGACAAACCAGATGTAATTGAACCAATTTTTAGTTGTAAAACTATCGAAGAGACAGTTAGATTGAAAAATTCAGAAATTTTGTCAAATTTAGACTCAAAACTTGCACATCTGTCTTTTGATCTTAGAGAAGAAATAAAAACTTTGGTATTTTCTTTTAAAAATCTTTTTCCAGATGTGCCAAACAAAACTACTGCTGTTTGTCATGATGTTGATGTAGGAGATGCTTCTCCAATTAAGCAACATCCTTACCGGCTCAATCCACTCAAACTTAAAGCTATGAGAAAAGAAATTAAATATATGCTTGACAATGATATTATTGAGCCGAGTAACAGTGAATGAAGCTCTCCTTGTCTCCTTGTGCCAAAACCAGATAAAACCTTTCGTTTCGTGACTGATTTCAGAAAAGTAAATTCAGTCTCAAAATCTGATTCCTATCCAATTCCAAGGATAGACGATTGTATTGATAACATTGGTCAAGCAAAATTTGTGAGCAAATTTGATTTGTTGAAAGGTTATTGGCAAGTTCCATTGACACAGAGAGCTCGTGAAATATCAGCTTTTGTTACACCAGATGGCTTATTTCAATATACTGTAATGCCGTTTGGCATGAAAAGTGCACCAGCTACATTTCAAAGAATGATCAATAATGTTATAAAAGATTTAAACTGTTGTTATGCTTATATTGATGATCTAATTATATGTAGTGATAGCTGGGAACAGCATTTAACACATTTGTATGATACTTTTGATAGATTGTCATATTCAAATTTGACTGTTAATCTTGGTAAAAGTGAATTTTGTCAGGCCACTGTTGATTATTTAGGGCATACAGTTGGCCAAGGTCAAGTAAAACCTATTATGGCTAAAGTGGAAGCTATTTCCAAATTTCCACCTCCTACAAATAGAAAACAACTTATGAGATATTTAGGCATGATTGGATTTTACAGAAAATTTTGTTCAAATTTTGCTACTGTGGTTCAACCATTGACTCATCTTTTACGAAAAGATTCTAAATTTATCTGGAGTGAAAATTGTCAAAACGCTTTTGAAAATAGCAAATCACTTTTAATTAATAGTCCAGTTCTGATTACTCCAGACTTTGAAAAACAATTTAAACTTGCCGTTGATGCAAGCGATGTAGGAATTGGAGCTGTTTTATATCAAGAGACAGACGATAATGTTGAAAAACCTATATCATATTTTTCTAAGAAATTAGATAAACATCAGAAAAATTATTCAACTATTGAAAAAGAGTGTTTTGCAATGTTGTCAGCACTTCAACATTTTGATGTATATTTGAATCCCACTGTATATCCTATTCTTGTTTATACTGATCATAATCCTCTCACCTTCATGCATAAAATGAGAAACAAGAATCAGAGGTTGACTAGGTGGAGTTTATTGTTACAGGAATATGATGTAATTGTAAAACATATTAAGGGTAAAGATAATGTAATAGCTGATGCTTTATCTAGAGCTTATTAAATCACTTTGTATATATTATGTATTTTTGTTCATATTATTCATGATAAGTTTTTGTTACACTAAAACTTCTTTTAAGGGGGGAGGTGTTATGATATTGTAATTATTATGTTTATTTATGTTGGCCTAATTTGTGTTGTATGGCCTGATAGTTGTTTACCAAATAATCTTATAACTATGCAGTTTAGGAATCACTGGAACAATCACAGAATGATTGGAACTTTCTAGAATGATCCTTATAAAAGATGCGTAATTTAAACTTCTACGTTATTCCAGAAACTTCCGTTGTAACTTTCCAGGATTTTCCACAATGTTCCATTATAGAGTGTTCTAGAATTTTCCATGACAACACTATATATACAGACACTAAAGTTAAACTCTCATAATTAAACTTGGACATAGACATTGATAGACATTAGTATTCACAGCATTTGGATTGACACTTTTATTCTACAAACAACATCATACTGGATTGTGACATTAGTAGTGAACGTAATATTCAAATTGGATTCCGAAAGATTTCCGGATACAGATAAAGATAACAGATTGGACTCATATTTTGACAGTTAAGTTAACAGTAATATTTGTGTAATACCTTTTGTAAACTTTTGTATAATAAATATTGTTAAATTTTAGTATTGATTTGTGTCTTTTGTTGGCTACAATTTAAAGGCGATTTCTGGCCGTAACAATATCCTGAGATAGATGATAATAAAAAAATAAAAATATTATAACTTTAAAAATATAAAAATAGCACCCCTGACTAGTTTTGGTTATTATGCGATTCTTAATAACAAATCTTAACACAACTTACATAAATATCATATTTTGATCATGGAACATAAAAAAACATCGGAATCTAAGATTTGATTCTTTAAATGTTCAAACGTACACTCAAAATTGGGCAAAGTTACACCAAGTAAATATCAAAGGTCACATGGCTCCATATCAACAAAATTATACTTTAAACTAATTTTGCGAACAAAATTTAAGTCTACGTGAAATAAGCACCACTTTATGGTCACCCCTCCTTTAGTATTGAAAAATCAAATAGTAGTGTTTTTAGGGCATACAATACAGTTTTGATCCCATATTGAAATTTTGATGAAATTTGCATATTTATTAATACCAGTCCTGATTAAATCAAATATGTAATAAAATATATACCTTCATGTGCTACTTTTTGGGTAAAATGAGGTAGAAATTTCAGATATTTGCATAAAATTTGGATTTGTGGACTTAATTTTCCATTCAAAGAAATACATAACTTTTTTTATTTTAAATGATAAACACAAGCTGTTTTTCATTAAATTATCTGCAATTTCTGTTTTATAAAAAAAAAAATCTTTAAATTCATGATTTTTTTTTTAAATAACTCATATTTATCAAATATTTATGAATGTAGAAAAAACGCATTTTTTGCTGTTTTTTTTAAATTAAAAAAAAAGGCATTATTGACACTTTCTTGAAACTTGATACAAATAATCTTCCTACATATAAAACAAACGTTATTAGTTTGAATGATAAAAATCAGTCGAATTATACGTCTTTTCCAGATATGTCCCAGTTTGACGTCGCGAAACAATAGTTTACGTTATCAGCGTCAAATAAATGTTACCTCCCCTGTAACTATATCGTATGCCATTACACTTGGACCTTGGTCCAGTCACAACTTCCCACAAGAGCCTATGCAATTATTCGCTTATTGCTGTTTTAAAGAAAGATTGAATGCATAAAATCATCGAACAAAGTTGATTCTTGTTGAATTATCATGAAATAATATAATTTAATTACGGGTGCCACATGTGGAGCAGGATCAGTATTCTCTTCTGGAGCATCGTTAGTTTATTTTTGATTATGAGTTTGAATGTCCCTCTGGTATCTTTCGTCCCTCTTTTACACCACATATGCTGGTTGCTATGCTATAAGTAGTGTTACATTAGATATTTTTAAATGAAAGATCATTATGCACATACATGTAATGCAAAATTGATCTTTTTATGTTAGTTTAGTTTTTATCAGGTATTTATACTTTTAAATTGTGCTTGTTATCCATGAATTGAGCGTGGGTATGTTTAAGTATCAGTTACTAGGCATTTATGTCATGAATAAGTGTTGCTAAGGAGAGTTTCGCATCTCTTAACGCACAATTTGACTGTTATTATGTTTTATTTTATCACCAGCAGGCTTCAAGTGACTTATTTTGTACATTTTTGTTAAAAATCATCATTAGATATTTTCAGCCTCAGTTGCTATGCAAAAAGATGGTTGCTATGGAGATTTTATGCATATTTTTCTACTCAATTGAATACACTTTAATGTGACACTTATTTTGTGAGTACAAATTAAATCATATGTGCATTTTTTTTTATGATAGTGACCCCTATTAGGTGACAAAATCTGTAGTTTTTGTACAAACTTGCTTCCGAAGCAGCATAATGTTGGGTAGCTGCCACCAATAAAAATTCAATAGTCTACCCAATTTTAGTTTTTCTTTGAATTATATGATAGTCATTCATTTTTGTCAGTACCATATTTTATATTATATACATCTGGATTTTTTACAATTTTGACCCAAAAATTGCTTATTTTTGTGTAAAATTTATAAACTTGAACCCTTTGATTTTCCTGTTACCATAGCAAACAGAAATAGACATTTTTTTAAGAAAAGATTTTTTTTAGCTTATAATTTTAAGGTTATATAATTAAAACATTTACTTGCAATAACCACTATTCTTTATTCTGATATTAAATTTCATGTCGGAATATCCTGTTTTTTTACCTCAAATAGTGTCTCAGATTCACTAGTTTCTATGGTAACCATTATTTAACTGTCAAAAAAGTCTTTTTTCCTCACAAATGACGTTATTGTTTGTCGTATGATCTTTTAAGACTAAGATGTTTATTTTAAGCAAGGTTTGATGATTTTTAATTTTTTCACTTTCCACCTGAAGCTCTATATGCTTATTGGCACAGCCTCTTAAGACTTTAAAACAATGGAGTTTACTGGTCTTAAAAATATGTAGCTAATCATTGTTTAAAGGGCATTGAGACACCATGATTGAAGGGTTTCCATCGACATATTGTAATTTTAAAGGGCTTCGAGACACCATAAAAATGTATTAAGGGTTTCGAGCACCAAATGAAGCTTAAATTTCTTACTCATAAAAAAAAAATCTGTATAAAACATAGTTCACACAATGAATACACAACTGTTTATAAAGTCACTTGTTTTAATAACTATCATCTTCCGTCTTTTCGTTGTGTTTTCTCTTCTTTTCTTTAGGCTGTCCAAGCCATGGTGACCGAATCAAGACCTCTAGTGCCAATATCAGTCCCGAGGGCCGAAGTTTCTTGATTCTGGCGTGACGCAATTATTCTATATTTATCATACATTCAGAAGTAAATACAGTAGTTTTGAATATTTGATATATAGCCTGCTGGTTAATCCATATCGCGCAACTTTGATGCGCACCCTTGATAATACCCTTTATCCTATATTTAGTAGTAAATACAGTAGTTTTGAATATTTGATAAATAGCCTGCTGTTTAATCCATATCGCGCAACTGTGATGCGCACCCTTTATCATACCCTTTATCACACCCCTATTTTTTTATTTTTATTTTTTTTATTTTTGCATTCAGTCCGTTTTTGTTTATGCAAGCTTCTGAAAATGTGTCCTAAATGTTAAGGTCATTCGGGCGTGACGCAATTTATTGAATGGCATCAGTGTTTGACATGTGACGTCACAAACGTCAAGATTTTATATTTTCTGGTACACGAAATGCAACTATAATAAAGAATGCAATGAAATACCATACAAAACACACACAAAAATACAATAAACAAAATATTTTTAAAACAACAACACGCAAATTTCATATATAGTCTCCTGTTGAAATATATGATAAAGCGTATAAAACATTATCACCCTCGACCAATATCATCCCTCGGGCCTAAAGGCCCTCAGGCTGATATTGGTATCTCGGGATGATACGGCATGTGATACAGATTTTGCCATGTATTATTTTCTATATGTCATATATAAACGTCTAAATATTTGACATCTTTACGACACACGTTAACGTAGGATTATCAAGGGCTTCACGATACAGTAAATGCATTCTTATGGAGTCATACAATTGGGTTAAGGTCATCTGTGACTTGACCATCGGTAAAATCCATTGATGTAATGCAAAACCACGTTTTACTGAGAGTAAAATGACAGGTAATAATTACATAAAAGATAATTGTAACCCCGTCTGTATCAAGTCGGGAGCTTCTGGCCTTTGTTAGTCTTGTGTGATTTATAAGTTTAAGTTAGTTGTGTATATTCTGGAGTTTGGTATGACGTTCATTATCACTGAACCCGTATACATATTGTTATGAGGCCAGGTGAAGCACGCCTCCAGTTGCAAAAGTTTCTCGCTGCATTGAATACCCATTGGGGGCCTTCGGCTGTTGTCGGTTGAGTTGTTGTCTTTGACACATTCCCTATTTCCAATTTTATTGAAACAAACTTTTCTATAGCATAGAGAGAAGATCAGTGGTAGTAATATATTTAACTATAAGTCACTTCCATTCATTTTAGTGCGTTATCCAGTATACGATAACTAAATATAGTTTAATATAATTTTATAATTTACGAAAACATATAATATGGTAAACGATTCAACAATTTGATAATAAAATTGAAAACAAGAAAATGTAAAATACGTGCAAAAAGTGCAAGTGAAGATTATTTGCTTTATATATTGTTCGATCTGCGCATGATTTACACATAAAGTTCCCATGTATTATTCTTCGTGTGTATATCATGCGTGGAACTTTTGCCTTTTTCGTTTCGAAGTTTTTTTCTTAATAAATCTACTATTCTAACTAATTATGATTGAAAGGCCTACATTAGGATTATATTTTCATACTTCAATTCCCTTAACTGCAAAATAAGAACGTATATAAGTAAATTCACACAATAAAATATTGATAAATATAATAAATGTATAGTTCCCGAAACAGTAGCTTTAGCACAACAGTTATGGTTCAGTGGGTGGATATGCTGGATCCGGGCCTGGCTGTGCAAAACTGCTTGGTTGACTGTACTGCGTTTGATCGTATGCAGGCGGTTGTCCATAAGCTTGCTCCCCATATTGGTGTTGTCCAACTACTGTTGTGGTTACATCTGGATGTGTCAAAACAGTTCCAACTCTGCCCTTCTGCTCTGTGTGAACAAATATTTGTTCATTAATTTTAGATCGTTTAAAAGGAGTAAAACAATTTTGCAAGTTTATATAATATCTTTGATTTGGGCTTTAACATCTTTTCACATTAAGGTTGCATGTGTTATATGTTGTTTAGAGCATTATTTATACTTCAAATAACATCTAAGTTTATGCTTAAATCTATAAACAAAAACAGAACACGCCACACAGCAACCATCTAGCACAGAATATTACGCTCTTAACTTCCTAGGGATTGAACATGATGCGAAGTGCTCAATACATCTATAATATAGAACAGTAAAACACAAGGCAAGGACAAATTGTTAGATATGTAGGATATGAAAAAGAAGTGCATTGCTAGTCAGATCAACAAGAATAGCACAAGCCTTTTAAAGACTATTTTAAAATGATAGTATGTTAATGAAGGAAAAAGCAGAAAAAACTAAAGTCCTTGTGTTATCTTTTTCTAAATATAAGCCATTGAAAATTTGGCGGGAAATTATCTCTCTGGACGTTTTATATATATTTGACATTGACATAACTTTCTTTCAAAAATTATAAAAAAATTACAAGAATTTTATAGCATGTTCAAATGTGACTTTTTAAACAATATGTAATAAAAAAAGAAAAGTATAGTTTGGCAGGGGAAATTGTTTAATTACATGGATAAAACTAGAGGATTCCGAATATCAGGCAAAAAAGGGGCCTTTTATACATTGCTGTTCGTATCTTAACATAGGCACCGTGTTGAAGCCATTTTGTTACCAATATTTGTTAACTTTTTATACAATGTTACCTCAATGGAGAGTTGTTACACTGGCACTCAAGTGCCCACATTTTTATCATTTATATTTACAACATTGTGACAATTATCTAACATTGATAAAAACAGATCTAATTTATGTGCTAATCTAAAACTCAAGGTTATTGCTCATATGAATGTAAATATGTCCACGATAGTTCATTTACATGCTCTACCAATTTTGGCGCTCATTCGGCGTCACTCTCAAAATGAAACACCAGTTTGATTTCATATTTTGATAATCACCATTGTGTGCCATCTATTTTAATTTCTTTTTTTAAACATTATATGTTGTCTTTCTCTTAGTAAATCAAAACGATTAATTAATCTTTTTTCAATGTTGCATGAACACTTAATATAAACCTACTTTTGCAGCTGAAGTATATGCAGCTGATGAAAATAGCGAGACCAAACAAACCTCCAATACATATACCGACTATTGCTCTGAAAACAGAATATATTCCAAATTAGGCAAAGATAAATACTGGAGCAAATTTGGAATACTCTACATGCAGTAAAAACATTCTTTAGAGCGATTCATAAAAACATTATAGCGAGCCCATGCATTAGTTATTGTTTACAAAAAAAAGGTTTGGTAATTTGGAACTTTTCTTAGTAAAAGAGAGGCATGTTATAGATAAACTATGATAATTTGTGTGAAATCACTGAGTATGTAGTTGACAGCTAATGCCCTTTCAATCGATTAAAAGACTTTCCAAAAAAACTCCAGTAATTACAGTACTCACCGAATGGATAAACAGGTTGACGACCCAGTGCAAACGTAACTATCAGGGCAGCACCAATCATATCCTGTACAATGATGGTAGTCATAGTAACACGACTGACCTGTAAAATACAGTAAAACCTATGAACATTGGGACGCAATTTGAGGCTAACCTCAAATAAAGGCAACAGTAGTATACCGCTGTTCAAACTCATAAATCCATGGACAAAAAACAAAATCGGAGTAACAAAGTAAAACTGAAAGTGAGTTACTTTTATAACATTGAATGTGAAGACTTCTAATTGCTTTTTATACATTGGAATATTTTCTCTTGTGGAATTAATGGAAATTAAACTGTCTTTGGCAGTATATTTTCTCAATATACAATGGTATGTGCTATCAATAATGTATTCGGCATTTCGTACATTATTAGATTAATTCAACACATTGAAATTTTTTATTTGTATTATAGCTTTTGACCATTCATTAGATTGGTTTATGATTAAATTATCAGCATCTGCTAGTCGTTGTTTTATTGAGGTCAATCGTTGGTGAAACTTAAACGTGGTAAGGTTTTATCATTTTTTTAAATCCTTGGTTAAATGAATCCCTTGGTTAAAGTTTTAACCACGGAATAGTTTTATCTAAAAATACGATTCCCTGTTTATTACTATATTGTTTAGAAGACACTGGGAAAGTTTATATACTTTCCTCAAAACCATTTTGTGGTTTTGAAAGAGGAGAGTAAACAATGTATTGTTATGTAGTAGATTTGAAGACCACACGCATTTAAAAACGACCTGCCTCTGATCCCTTCTACGAAGAGAGACTATTCAGAAAAGCTAATTTAGTCAGGAGTACGTTTGGTTTAAACATACACGAGCCCAAAATTTAAATTGATATATGCAAACGGCAAACTATTGAAAAGATGAAATCTTCACATTTTTCAAAGCTGGTGAACTTAAGTTTATTCATTTATACCAATCACGGGAGAATTTTCGGAAACAGACATGCTACAAAAAAAAGCTCTTTACCTAGAGATGTTGTGCCGTTTCGGCAGACCTCATATGCTAAGAGTTTTTTTTACCAGTGTGATAAAAGAAGAGCGAACGATACCAGAGGAACAGTCAAACTCAGAAATCGAAAATAAACTGATAACGCCATGGCTCAAAATAAAATCAAGCAGACAAATAATAGTTCACAAGAAACAACATAGAAAACTAAAGATTGAGCAAAACGAACCCCACCAAAAACTGGGGGTGATTTCTGGTGCTCAAGATAGATAAGCGGATCCTGCTCCACACGTGGCACCCATCGTGTTGCTCATGTCATTACAAACCCGGTAAATAGTCAAATTCGGTAGGTCACATTCATGAAAAGGGAAGGGGGTTGTAGTTACCTCGTACGAAAAATATCCGATATGATCTGTGAAACGGTTATTCCATAACGGTAAACCAATTCGTGATGACGTCAATTTACGAAGAGATGATTTCAACTTCACCATTTGGAACTCTTGGCTCAATAGCTTCCTAGTGAGCAGCAAAAGAGGGACGAAAGATACCAGAGGGACAGTCAAACTTCAAAAACAAAAATAAACTGACAACGTTTGGCTAAAAATGAAAGAAGACAAACAGACAAACAATAGAACACATGACACAACATAGAAAACTAAAAAATAGGCAACACGAACCCCACCAAAACCTAGGGGTGATCTCAGGTGCTCAGGAAGGGTGAGAGGATCCTGCTCTACATGTGGCACCCGTCGTGTTGATTATGTGATAACAAATCAGGTAAATAGTATAAAAATTGTAGGATAGGAAAATACAACCCTCTATCAAGGAAATCATGATAGAAAATACAAGCGCAGGAATATCGTATCAATATGTAGATATTTACTTTTTATGCAGGCGCTGCTGGAATGTTGCTACATAGAAATGGAATGTTCACAATTGGGAAAATGAAATCATCCCGTTTGTTTCAACCAACCCTCATTGTCAATTTCTAGAGGTAAGTCGAAATATGAGGCAGACTTAACAGTATCTGTTGAATCCTTTAATTTTTGTTCGATGGGAAAGATGCTTTCAACATAGTCACCAAATTTGTGAAGTATATAGTGAGAGAATATCACCTATATAGCGAAAAGTAAAGTTACAGGATTTTGCTTACTTCTTATTTTTAATCCTGTAGGAAGTCATCCTCAAAATAATAAATAATCAAGTCGGCAAAAAAGGGGCACAATTGTTTCTCATGGAAATGCCGACAGTCTGTTGAAAAACACGTCCTCCGAATATAACAAATATGTTGCAAATCAAGATATCAAACATCTTGATAATGTCAGTTTCAAAGAATTTTGTTTGAATCAGTGTGATACTTTACAAAGTAGGATTTATCCCTCCCTAAGAAAAGTTACTTGTATCTACTTTGGTACTTCTCTTTAACGAAACAAACTAATACCAACTCTTTCAGTTTTTCTTTTAGTTTGGAATGGGGAATACTTGTGTAAAGTGTAAAAGAGTCAAATGTTTTATGCTATTGCAAGATGGAAGAGTCTTAGATTGTATGTAGTACTCTAAAAGATCTTTTGAATTTTTAAGTATCCACATCTGATTCACGCCACCTCTAGAATATTCAGTTTCACAATAACTTTGAATATAAAAAAGAAGATGTGGTATGGTTGCCAATGAGACAACTGTCCACAAGAGACTTAAATGACACAGACATTGACGACTATAGATCACCGTACGACCTCCAACAATGAGCAAAGCCCATACCGCATAGTCAGCTATAAAAGGCCCCGATATGACAATGTAAAACAATTCAAACGAGAAAACTAACGGCCTTATTTGTATAATTTTTTTTTATCGAAAAACAAATATGTAACACATAAACAAACGACAACCACTGAATTACAGGCTCCTGACTTGGCACAGGCACATACTTAAATAATGTGGAGGGGTTAAACATGTTAGCGGGATACCATATCTCCCCTAACCCCGGACAGTGGGATAACAGTACAACATAAGAACGAACTATAAAAACTACTTGAAAAAGGCTTAACTCATCAGATGGACACAAATACAATTGGACGTGGCCGGGTACTTGTACATTCGGACAACAAAAAGACACTAGGAACAGATCTGAGAGTACTCGCAGTTATCTGACAGCTAGTTCAAAGCCACTAATAACTAATAAAATAAATCATGCATCTAAGACTAAAGCCCGGCTTAGATTGCTGATAAAATAGATGTTCATAATTCAGAAAGAGGTTTCGTGGAGAACCATCAATATACCTTTGTTTGTAAGGATACTTACGTAGTTTAGGCATTCAATACAGTGATGGAAGATTCAGTTCGTCATATTTAGTTCAAATTCCAAAGGAACATAGAACAGACATATTTGATTTTTTTCGAAAAACTAAGGATTATCTTATTCGAGGCAACTTTTTGATTTTTTTTTGTCCTCAATGCTCTTCAACTTTGTACTTGTTTTGGCATTTTAACCTGTTAGTCTGGGCGTCACTGATGAGTCTTATGTAGACAAAACGCGCGTCTGGCGTATTTGGCTTTATAAATATTTCGATATGAGCGTCACTGATGAGTCTTATGTAGACGAAACGCGCGTCTGGCGTACTAAATTATAATCCTGGTACCTTTGATAACTATTTAATTATAATACTTTGATTACTATATGATTATCCAGAATTTCCCCTTTTGTAAGTGTCATGAGGGAAATTTTTAGTTTCCATGTGAATTGTCAATACCGAATTCATTTATCAAGCAGTTTTCATACAGAAACGAAGATGTTTGGGGCTTTAATTATGCGGGGACAACATATTAGTCAGAGAGGTAGGATAAGTGTTTTGCAACATTTGGGTCTTTAAAGATTGACGTAGCATGGGGTATTGATAGACCCATTCAGTTTCTTGATTCTAATTTGTATCAACAACCTCACAGCCTTGATTGTCTCGTAAATTGAATATGACACACTCCGGTAGCAAAAGATCTTCATCATTTTATTTTAAGTATTGTTCATTGAAGGCAGATGCTGAGACTAAGTTTGTCGATTCTACTCAACTCTAACCATATATTTCTGTGTTAGAGTGGAAAATTATGCTGATTGTTTTTCAACATTCCCATTCCCCCATTCTTATCCGTCCATTCCGTTTTATACCATCGATTTTATACGGATTGTTCTGTAAAACACATGTATTTTACGAATAGATCAGCATGCTAAAGATTTCAGTGCGCACGTGCACGATGCACACTATTGGAATATAACTCAAAGATGTGCGAGACCACCAGATAATCATCGATTTGGAATCTAATGAAAATACGAGTTCATAAAACGTTAATGAGTATACAAAAACAAATGGGCATAAGAAGAACATATATTCATCTTTCACTTCTTCATTATATTAATAACGTTGTAATTTCAGGTTCAACCTACCACTTTATTTCAAAGGTGTCTTTATCGATAAAGAATAAACAGTATAGCAACAATGTTTTATATATCTAGTGAATGCTTTCAATCAATTCCAAGCGATAATTGCAACAATTATTTCATGCATTTTTGAAAACAGGTCAGCAATTAATCTAGTTTGTAAAGGACAGTGGTTCGCTATATGTGGTTTTTCCATCCTTGCGTAAAGATATGTAGACAGTTATTGTTAAAAATATACGTTGGAACGATGAGAACATTCAATATCGATAATTTCTATTCTAAAGGTGAGCTATGTAAACTAAAACTGTTATATATATAGATCACTGATTTAAAAAAGAAAGATCTTATTGATAGGGTTGTTTCGTAAATCGTATAAAGTATAATTGAACGATTTGTTCCATATGTAAATCAGCTTTTAATTTTAAAATAGTAACTCCCTGGTTGAAAGACCAATGGCATTTCTCGGAACGATGATTTAGCGACATATATTTTTTTTAATTATCGGGTATTGTTTGGAAATTCGACCAAATTTTTGCTCTAACACTTAAAACTAGGGATGGCAACGAGTAGTCGAGTACGCGTACTCGATTGAAAGGCCGAGTACTCGAGTACATTTTTAGTACTCTGATACTCGTTTGCCTGTTATTCCTCTTCAGATAGTTCTCTTCACATTTCCACTCACTTTAGTTCTGTTGAAGTATCCCCTTTGTAATACTTAATGAAATCAATTAGCAACATACATAATATTTATTCTATTTGTTATAGTAGTACCAGCAATGTTCTTTCCTTCTGAGGGAATGTTTTCATGTTTCTACTTGAATCAAAAAATAGAAAGTCAAACAGTCTTTCGTCTGAAATTAGTGAGCAGATCATATTTTTAAACAAAATCAAAGTGACCTGTGGTTAACCCTACGCAACTGATTAGAGACTTTTTTAACGGTGTTTGTACACGGATCAACACTTTGATGGATTATTAATTAACTCATCACAAGCCGTAAAAAATTAGCTTTGTTTGTGAATCAAGACTTCTATGTAAACGTGATTAGTATAACATGTACATTTAAATTAATCTAATTACTCTGTATTTGAAACTTAACTATAATTGTTTCATTTACAATTTAAAGAAAGTACGAGAGCGCCATTCAAACCCAAAAGTCGAAAAAAACAAACAAAGAAAACCAGACAAACGATAGTGCCAAAAACAAAACACAGAAAAAGTACAAGTAATTTGAAGTATTGTTGTTGACAAATAAATGGACAAGTCGTATTATAAAAAATGCCAACTCCTCCGGAACAGTTGATACATTCATTGTCTACTTTTTCGGACTGTTTGTACAAATATTTTTGATTTTATTGGAACTTGGTTCATGAACAGATACACAAACAATAATTGCTATTATGATATAGGTTATTGTAAAAACGGCGGTCGGTAATTCATGTGTAATTGACACACAAAAAAAAAACAACAGAGGAGCAAGCTATGTTTGTAGTACGTTTGTCTTTCGTTAATATGTTTAGGAAAGGTGATAACAAAAAACACTGCATCCCACCTAAAATTTCATACTTTTCAAAAGACGTTTCAGATTCATCCGTGTACTCGCGAGTACTCGAGTATCATGACCGAGTATACGAGTATTAAATTTCAGCAGCCGGTTGTACGAAAGTATCATTAGCTTAATGAGTCATTAAGGTTTAATGATGCATTAAGTTATTAATGTGACATTAGTTAATGAGTCCATTAAAATGTGTTGCACGAATTTTGTTTCACATTAACTAATAAACATTTAATGAAGGGTGTGTCATTAAACTATCATTAAATATTGGTTTTCCCCAAAATATTTCCCACAATTTCCTAAGTTGTAAACATCCGTCGTCTTTAAACTGTTTCTTCATTAAACTATTTGTACAACAGACTTAATGACACATTAGTTAATGACACGCTAATGACACTTTAATGAGCCGTTAAATTTAATGAAACGTTCGTACAACCGACTGCAGATCTTTTGACATCCCTACTTAAAACACAATTTTTGACAATATGATAACTCATTCGAAAAAACGTTCACAGTGATTGAAAAAGTCTCCTCTTATTTTAATGCTTTATATAAATCTTAAACTAAAATATGTTTTCACAATACTAATTGTTTGTATGAAATTGAATGTGATATTGACCATTCCATTCCAAAACCTTCGATTGATATATTTAGTAATGACAATCGAAAATGACATGTACACGTTCTCAAGTCTGGATACGAAACAGCTATGTTCAAGTTGTATTCAAAAGAAAGCGTAGGTTTGAAAAAAAAATAATAATACAAACACCCATGATATTTATAATTGTATCTAGTGATTTATGTAACTGCCATATAGTTGCTCAATGGATAACAAGATAGAAGAAGTTTAAGGCTGAAAAGTAGCATAAGTAATATATTTTATTTATCTTATTTTTTACAGTATAAAACGTATGATAAATCGTGTTTCAGTACTACTCAAGATTCTGAAAGGCAAGATATTAAAGCACCATAACCTCAGAGAAGTTATATCATTTTTCTGTTTTCTTTAACTACAATTTATTTAACTTTACGATATAGTAAATTTGTGAATAAAAATAAAACCCTTGCAGATTTATTTATTTAAATGCCAACAACTATTTAAATCATTATGTATCTTACAAAATATCTGTGTACATATTAATCTTACTAGAACACAACAGCGAAATCGCGGGCATTTAGAGTATGTTTTAAAGTATGCAAACTGTGACAGTTGTAGGAGGAATTTATGTTAAAAAATACATGACCGGAGAATTTCAAGAAAGGTATTAAAAGGTCATATGTACTTTTGGGGGGGGGGACAATTTATATCGGCCCTCCCCCTTTTTCTATTTTGTTTTTAATTTTCTATTTATTTCATTTTTTTGCCTTTTTCCACAGTCCTTTATTTGTTTCCTTTCTGTTAAATTTCATTTTTTTTGCGTTTCTAGAATCAGAACACAATTATTCTTACCCTTTGCTAGAATGCATTTTTTGCAAAAAGTCAAATTAAATTTTAAAATTTGCACCGCTTCAAACATGAAATAAAGGTAACTGCTTATAAACCATTATTTTTCAAATTGAATATTATACTTCTAGGACAATCAATCAGTGTTTTATTCTTTTGAGACCCCTATAAACATGTCAATGGTAGAATTTTAATCTTTTATAAATGACTAAGGCTAATTTCTACCCTACTTTCATTTTGGCCAAATCCCTTCTTTCACTTTCAACAATATTTTTTTTCACATGTTTTACTTATTTCAATATATATGCAACTAATATGACCCCTTTTAATAGTAAAAATTTCAAAGAAAACAGTAGACAGAATACTTCGGAAGCATGACCCCATATAATAATTGGGAGCTATATGCCAAGACCACGAACAAAGGGAATTACTTGTGGTCTGAAGCCTTCTGGAACATACGTATATTCCAAGTTTCTTCTCCATGGCGATCACTGCTATAATTATATAGAGAGTTTCTGCATAGTATAGTAGTATAATCAAGGTAGACATGTAGATACACGCGAAAATCATGTGAAAGTTAAAAACCGGAAGTCTTATCTATCACCAAAAGTCGGTCTGATGACGGATAATATCCGGACGCCTTTGTCCATTTTCCTCCCAAAATAACTCAATCTGAATAATGGATAAAGAATGGATAACAAATGCGACTATGCATGGTACCTACATGACACAGAGACATAATGATTAATTAATTGTGGAAGGAAGAGAAGCGACACACAAAATGAGGTCTTCACGTTTAATAGTATAGATATTATTTGATATCAACTTATAATAAAAGGCATAAGAAAATATCTCTGCTGCCTTTCTGTCAATATGCATAACGTTTCGTCATCCACTTGTACCTTTGCTGTTTATCTATTACTAGCATGTTGTTAAAACTTTAGTGACATTATCAACAAAGCCGGTTGCAATAGAAAATAAAACTATCGTTATTCCTAATAAAAAACGAGATCGTTATTTTATTTTCTGGCACACTTTTTAGTTTTCAGATATCATATCCCTAAACTTAACAATGCGCTATATACAATGTATAATTAATACAAAGGGTAACCCATAATGAAAACGGTTTTTATAGATTAATAGAATAATTGAGCAGCAATATGACAAAAAGAAACATAGTCAACTATGTCTTAGGAGAAAAATACCTTATTTTCTGAATTATTTCTGTGGAAAGAAAAGATATGCAATAATCTATAAGGCTTAGCATCGATTTGACAACTTAGCTCGTGATACATCTTGGGACTAACATACAGGCAGATTTCGACCCAGAGATGGAAAAGGATTAATATTTACATCTAATAAATGAAGTGAACCCAAAGCGCTGTCCACAATTTATAGAAAATATGCATATACCGCCTTAATTCTAAAAAGACGAATTTATTTAATGCCTAGGTCACACATTCACGGATTTGATGTCGGACTAATTAGCTACGGATACGATTCGGCATCATTCGTGGTAATCTATATTAATCCGTAGAGTTCCGTATTGTAGCCGTAGTCATACGTAGTAGTACTTGTATTTCATTGACAATTTTTCATCGTGTGAAAAATTGACACGTATGAAAAAACGTAATAAACCTTACTAAACCTTATAAGAACGTACATATCCGTTTCAGTCCATTTCAGTCCCTCTGAAACTCTTCTTAAGAACGCAAAGGTTCCAACCGTACCAGTAAGACTCAACAGGACAATGGCATTTGAGACTTATAAAATTTTGAATAATTTGGCTCCTGTATGTTTACAAAATTTACTCCAAATTAAACACACTAAATATTCTTTTAGATACAGACATATTTTGGAAATACCACAGGTAAGAACTACCTCATATGGAAACAAATCTTTTAGTTTTGCTGCTGCGTCTTTGTGGAATAGCTTACCAGAACATTTCAGGACTGTTTACAGCTTCTCACATTTTAAAAGAATTGTTCAGTCCTGGAGTGGAACAGAATGTTTTTGCTCTGCCTGTAGATAACTTGTGTTACAATATTTATGTTTTTTATGCTGCATTTACAGTTTGCATTGCAACGGAAATTTTGTTTTTATATTTTAAAATTTGAAAGATTTGAAATTTTTACTTTATAAATAATAAATTATTTAAAAATAATTTTTAAACTGCAAATTTTTAAAAATTTAGTGCTTCATATATATGTTTTGGTATTTTGCAAGATACATGGATATGCTATTTGCTTAGAGTTAATTTTTGGTGCTGCTTTTTATTATTTATTGCATGCTGCATGCCTTGTTTTATTTGTTATTTCAGATGTTTTTATATTCGGTGAAAAGCTCATTGGAGCTTATGTTTGTACTGTTTGTCAATATGCCGAATCCAAATAAAGTTTTACTTACTTACTTATTTACTTACTTACTTCCCCAAGCAGGCTGAAGATTTCAATGCACACGATGCACACTATTGGAAGAGCTTTCAGAGACGTGCGAAACTAACAGAATCTTTTTTTTAATTTTGAAGCAAATGCAAATACGAGTTCATAAAACGTTTATGAGCATACAAAAACAAATGGTCATTCAAAGAACATATAAATTGTTCAGATATGTTTCAAGAGAAGAAGATTCATTACATATTACTTCATTGTATATTATTAACCTTGTCTCAAAGCTGCATTTAATCTGGAATGTCTGTATTATTAGTTATACGTTGCAATTTATGGTTCAACCACTTTCTTTTGGAAGAGTCTTTATCAATAGAGTATAGCAACAATGTTTGATATATCTATTGAATGTTTTTTTATATCAATTTAAAGTCATAATTGTAACAATTATTTCATGCATTTTCGAAAACATGTCAGCAATAAATCTAGTTTGTAAAGGACAATGGTTCGTTATATGAGGTTTTTACCATCCTTGCGTAAAGATATGTAGACAGTTATTGTTAAGAATATACGTTGGAGCGATAAGAACATTCAATATCGTTTATTTTTATTCTAAAGGTGAGCTATACAAACTAAAAGCGAAAAACTGTTATATATACAGATCACTGATTTAAAAAAGAAAGATCTTATTGATAGTATTGTTTCAAGTACAACTGAACGACTTTTTCCATATGCAAATCAACTATCAAAATTAACATAGTAACTTCCTGGTTTAGGAACCAATGGCATTTGGCGGAACGTTGATTGAACTGTCTTAATGTGTTAATTTACGGGTATTGTTCGGATATTCTACCTAATTTTGCTACTGAACACTTCTACAATCTTTATGTTAATATCAATTTACTCATAAGAAAAAGTTTTTAAAGTTTTTGAAAAAATGTTCTCATATTTAAATGTACAAATGTATGTGTTATTGAAATTTTCGCAACATTCCCACTGCTAAATTGTATCCTTTTTATTCCGTTGTATATCATCGATTTTATACGGATTGGTTTGTAAAACGCATGTATTTCACGAATAAATCAACATGTTAAAGATTTCAGTGCACATGATGTTCACTGTTTGAATAGCCTTCATAGACATGGTAAAGATTTCAAAGCACAGGATGCACACTGTTGGAATAGCCTTCAGAGACGTGGTTAAGATTTCAGAGCACATGATGCACAAAGTTGGAATAGCCTTCAGAGACATGGTAAAAGTGGAATTTGAAGCTACTGCAAATACGAGTAAACAAAACGTTTATAGGAATAAAAAACAAATCGATCTGGAAGATTATTTAAATGTTTCACGAGAAGAATATTCATCTTACACTTCTCCATTATCATATTATTTCAGAGATACATGTATTAAGTCTGAAATGTCTGTAGTATAAGTGTAACGTTATAATTTCTTGTTCAAGAGCTTCTTTATCGCTGAAGTATAGCAACAATGTTTTACATATCTATGTTTGTGTCTATTGACTGATTTTTAATCAATTTCAAGCGATAATTGAGACAACTATTTCACGCATTTCCGTTAACAGGTCATCAATAAATCTAGATTGTAAAAGGCAGTGGTTCGTTAGATGATATGTTTCTAACTTGCTTATAGACTCTTATACATTTATTGTTTAGCATATGTACGTTATAACGTTAAGAACATTCTATATAGAACTATTCTTCTTTAAAGGTGAGCTATACCAACTAAAAACGCAAAACTGTTATATATACAGATCACTGATTTAAAAAGAAAACTATTATCCATATCGTCGTTTCTTTGACGTAAATCGTATACGGTATAGTTGTTCGACTTTTTCCATATGAAAACCTATCCGTATCAACATAGTAACTTCCGGATTGAGTAATTTCCGGTTTGAAACACCCATGTCATTTGTCAATATAATTAATCGGCTTGTTCCAAATGAAAAACCCGACGTTTTCTGATACTATATAAAAAAATAACGATCGAAAATTTCATCTACACGTACTAAGCATATTAATACTGGATACGAAACAGCTAGGTTTAAGTTGTACGCAAGAGTAAAAATATAAACACACACAATATGTATAAATTTATAGTGTGACTGCCGTACATTTGCTAAATGGATCACAAGAGAGAGGAACGACATTAACGGATGAAAAGTGTCATTAGTAAATAATTACATTAGATGTATGTTTCATTATAATACGGTATTCTGATTGGTTAACTAGCAATCTCGTGATATTCCTTAATCAATTGCATTACACAATGCAACTTTTCATTCATGATGACACGAGGTCCCACAATAAAGTGCACAGGTAAATGAAATACAAACTTGATAAAAGGCGTGTTTTCATGATCCTATAGGTATAAATGTAATTATAAGTATTGAATGCTTTTTTTTGTAACTTTATAGGGTTGTAAAAGCGTTGACCGTGCGCACATTTTTAGTATGAAGCGCTTCCACGCTTCATACAAAATGTACTTCGGTCAACGCTTTTACACCCCAATAAATATACAAAAAAGAGCATTCAATTCTTAAATAAGAATTATTTATTTTCTATTTTTTTTTAAAGTACAAAATGTATGATCAATCGCGTTTCAGTACAACTCACTATTGTGACAAGTAAAAGATTAAAGCACCATAACCTAAAAACGTTAATTTTCACTTTTCTTTAACTGCAACTAATATCACTTTATGGTATAGTAACTTAGTGTATACACATGAATCCCTTGAGGCATTACCGTCAGTCAAGAAAGATAAACAATCAATTACAAGAGAATTAAATCTGAACATTCCTGTATAAGTACAAACAAATCAGACAAGAGAACTAAATCTGACCATTCCTGTATGTGTAAACAAAAATCAGATTTTATTTTAATAAATGCAAGGAACGATTTAAATCATTATATACATATTTACTAAGCGCAGTTTAATAGTAATAATAAGCGTATTAATAATAACTACGATATGAACCCTTTTCAAAATATATCTTCCATAGCGTCATTTCTTTAACAGCAAAAAAATAGGAATACAGAAAGGTTTTAAGTTCACGAGAAAAGGATGGAAATACATTTCACGTGAAATTATCATTTTGTACAATTTAACCTACCTTTCACATTTATTATCAACGAAGATATACCAATTATGAATAATACGATTTCCATGTTTGCTGTCCTGTACCAAAATTTTTGAAAGATAAAGGATATATTATTATTATATTATTATATTTCAACCTAATGATCTGTTCTGATTTAAAACAATGCCAACTATTTACTTCCTGTAATTTTTATTTATATGCAAATAAAAAAAAAGGTTTCGATTTGAAAAGTTGGCAATGTTTCCTTTGCTTGGTTAAGCAAACATACATTCAGTGTGTACATTTTTTATAAAGAATTGGCTTTTCCGAGTTACATTTCGAAATCATACTTTTAAATAAAGGAAAATTCTTAAAATCTAAGTACACGTTTTTCTTTGACAAAGAATTTATTTAAATGTTATGATTAGCTTTATATAAAAAATGAATATAACAAGACAGTAGAAAATCAGTTGATAAAGTATAGCTTACAAACAACTGTTTGGTTTCAAAGGTAATTAGTCAATAATAATATATTCAAAGGTCATTAAAGTGACGGAAGACAGCAAACACAATGAAACGTACGAAATGATTAATAAGAATGCGTTTAAAAATATATATATATTAACTGAAGAAAAACAAAAATACAAACTCAATCAGTGATACTTAAACAGAATGTTGGGTTAACAATTAGTTATTTTGTTTAATGCATTAACGTTGAAATCGTGTTGGTCATTTATAACTTTTTATCAATAAATCTAAATACGTAATAATAGGCAAATTTGAAAACGTATGCAACTGGTGTGCGGTAACTTCTTTGTAGTCACGAAGCCTAGATGAAATGTTAGAACTATGACACATCATAGTGAAACGTTTTTATGTATTTCGTCATTTAGTTACATTGTTATTGTATCAGATTACTTGTTCTCATCGGCAGTTTTAAAATCATTCGTTATAACCAATTGTTATCTCATTCGGTAAGAGTTTATTTGTTTAATTTTAAATTAATCATGCAGTGATAATCTGGAACCCCGTGGCTCCAATTATTCAAGTGTTTCGTGCTCTTGTTAACCTCTTATCTGTTGAATATTTGTTAGGAGATTTTAATCAAAATTGTTATGGGGCTTATATGGCAAATAGAGTGTAATAGAAGAGAGAAAAAGCTTTGAGATTGTGCAAATGCATTGTTGAGCCTGCAGTGTAGATGTTGCACAAATGTTATAACTGTTACTTTATTAACACATTTTATTTTGAATTATACAGTATTGAATGTTTAAGCTACTTTGTGTAAATGTTTACTTACAAACCTTCGTTCAGACTACACTATGATTCATTTATTTATTTCCGTAACCAGGCTTTCCTTAATCACGCTACCAAAGTTTATCATTGCCATTTGACTTCCGCGTACAGGTGAAAGAAACAACCTACAACTAATACAACCCAGCTTGTCAAACCTTCTTCGAACTTTATGAATCTTTGGCAGAAGCTTTTTATGATTGATGTCTGAGGTAAAAGTTTGAAAGTATTTTTTATTCAATTATTGTCATAATACACTTGAACATCTATGAAAATTAATTATTTCATGTCCATATAAAGAAATTTGCACAAACAAGAGGTTTAATTTGATCGAGTGCTGCTCCTTTTATACATATTTTAAAGTAACTGGTTTGGACATTATCTCTTAAACCAATGACCATTAGATCCCAAAGCAACACAATTAATACATTAAATATAAGATATAAACAGAATTGACTCAAAGTATGTTTATTCAATGGTGGGTTTTCAATGACAGAAATGGTGTCTTATTTTCCATAACTTGTTAGCTACAGAGAGCTTCGCCAACTCGAACCCACTACCAGTAGATGATTTTGCCTGGACCAGATTGGGGCCCTCAACCCCATCGCCGAGGTTTGGGCGTACACTTTAGAATAGCCCCGCTACACTACTGCTTTTATAACCACTGGGTCGACGTCTTTGCTGGTGGACATTTTGTCCCCGAGGACATCATCCGCCCAGTAGCAAAACTACAATTGCATGGATTTACGAAGATCAAACAGGAAACAGGCTCGGACGTCGTCCAGTATAAAAAGGTCCGAAACAGACGTCACCATGGACACGGTGTCGTCTGATACGGCAGGTGTCCCCTCATCACCAGACATGACAAATATCTCAAACATGACTCATTCAAATCATCGTCCAAGTGACAATAGCAATATTACACATATACAGCCATGTTCAGTTCTCCTTAAAGACATTTTGGTTTTTGATGACACAGTACAACACTGTCGCATTTCAAAATATGAGACCAAAGGCTGCAAAACGTGTGCAATTTTAATTACAGATACTGAATTCACTAGCAATTTGACCAAGAAGTCATATTTTACAAGAAGTTACAGTAATCTGAATTGTAAATCGATAAATGTCGTCTACGGATAAGTTTGCAACCTTTGCGGATTGGTATACGTCGGTGAAACGAAAGGAAGGCCGAGCAAACGTATTTGCGGTCATAGATCAGACATTAACCTCAATGCTAACGACATTCTATACCAGCATTTCAATCAGCCCGATCATTCTATCGTTTCTATGACAGTTCGCATTATCGAAAAGATATATCAAAGCTCTAACAATCCTAATCTTTCAACGACTCTCCGTAGACAAAAAGAGGACTACTGGATTAGACAATTGGGAACTGCAACACCTTATGGTTGCAATGACAAAATTGATGGTATAGGTATTCTATCTTGTCCTTCGTGTAACTCGGTGAATGTGATGAATATCTTCAACTCGACTCCTTGACGTAGACGCAGTCATGGTCATCGTCATTATGAATCACCTTCTCTGCATGATGTCTCTTTTAATGATTTGCTGCCATTTATGCAAAAGCCGTTAGGTATTCATCACATTCGCTTCAAACTTTATTCATTACCCCTTTCAAAACTGCATTCTCTGATTAATTTAAATTTGGAATCCACTGTTTCAAACCCTCATTCAAACCAATACAAACTTGAACCTATAATTTCAGATATTGCAGACTTTTGAAGCCAGTCCGCATTGGAAAAGATGAAAAAGAGAAAAGATCTTTCCTTAATCTTTCCTTTGCCAACAAAGGTCTCGATGGCGTCAACTAAGGCAATATTCTCATCATAAATCAGTTCAACCAAAAGTATCTCATTATTTCAAAGACCAGTCTGTACCCATCATTTCTTATACCTATAGCAAACCTATTGCAACTAAAATGTTTAATAACAAACACGTTTTGGAGGATCTCGATGTTGACGACTTCAAGTCTAAACCTCCTGATTGCACTTGTGTTAGTTCCCAATTCACATATAATCCTGCTGGCCACGTAATTACCGGTGATCTCAACATTGTCAATAACACTTCTCTACGAATTGTATTATCGAAAGGTCCGAAATATCGTGAGCCTAAATCCATCAACTGGGAATACAACTTTAAAATTTTGATTGATTCAGTCGAGGATTATGCCAGGCAATTGGCTAAGCGCGAGAAGGAAGACGTAGACACTCTTTCCGAATGGATTAAGGCAGTGAGGTCATTGATACAAACCATAATTAATGTACTGAATGGGACTATCAATGCCAATCTTTAAAGACCCAAATGTTGCAAAACACCTATCCTACCTCCATGACAAATATGTTGTTGTCCCCGCAGAAAAAGCCCAAAACAACATCGTTTTTGTGTGTAAAAATCATTACATTAACTGCTTGATAAACGAATTAGGTATTTCCAATTCACTTGGAAACTCAACATATACCCTCACGACATTTACCAAAGAGGAAATCTTGGATAATCATAGGTCTGTTCTATGTTCCTTTGGAATTTCAACTAAATATGACGAACTGGTTCTTCCATCACTGTATTGGATGCCTAAACTACATAAGTGTCCTTACAAACAACGGTGTATTGCTGGGTCTTCCAAGTGCTCAACGAAACGTCTTTCTAAATTATGAACATTTATTTTTAACTGTCCCTTTGGAAATTTCGTCCCTCTTTTATCAGCAATCAACGACAGGCTTCAAAGTTATTGTGAAACTGCTTTTTCTAAAGGTGGCGTGAATCAGATGTGGATACTTAAAAATTCCAAAGATCTTTTAGAGTACATATAATCTCTTTCATCTTGTAACAGTATTAAAACATTTGACTTTTTTACACTTTACTCATTCCAAACTAAAAGACAATTTGAAAGAGTTGGTATTGCTTTGCTTCATAAAATAGAATGGCCTACGTAGATACAAGTATCTTGTCTTAGGGAGGGATAAATCCTACTTTGTAAAGGATCACTCTGATTCAAACAAAAAATTCTCAGAAACTGATATTATCAAGATGCTCGATTTCTTGATTGACAACATATTTGTTACGTTCAGAGGACGTGTTTTTCAACAGACTGTCGGCATTCCAATGGGAACAAACTGTGCCCCTTTTCTTGTCGACTTGTTTTTTTATTATTATGAGGCTGACTTAATGGGGGAACTTTTTAGGAAGAAAGACAAGAAGTCAGCAATATCCTTTAACTCTACTTTCCGCTATGTAGATTATATTCTTTCACTAAATAATTCAAAAATTGGTGACTATGTGGAACGCATCTATCCCATCGAACTACAGATAAAGGATACTACAGATACAGTTAAGTCGGCCTCATATCTGCACTTACATCTAGAAATTTACAATGAGGGTTGGTTGATAATAAAACTTTACGACAAAAGATATGATTTCAGCTTTCCAAATGTGAACTTTCTATTTCTTAGAAGCAACATTCCAGCAGCACCTGCATAAGGGGTATATATCTCCCAATTAATACGATATTCCCGTGCTTGCATTTTCTATCATGATTTTCTTGATAAATGGTTGCTGCTCACAAGGAAGCTATTAAACCAAGAGTTCCAAATGGTGAAGTTGAAATCATCCTTTCGTAAATTTTACGGACGCCATCACGACTTGGTTAACCGTTATGGAATAACCGTTTCACAAATGATATCAGATATGTTCCTTACGTCGTAACTACAATCCCCTTCCTTTTCATGAATGTGACCTACCTAATAAGACTACATACCGGATTTGATATCACATAAACAACACGACGGGTGCCACATGTGGAGCAGGATCTGCTTACCCTTCCGGAGCACCTGAGATCATCCCTAGTTTTTGGTGGGGTTCGTGTTGTTTATTCTTTAGTTTTCAATGTTGTGTCATGTGAACTATTGTTTCTCTGTTTGTCTTTTTCATTTTTAGCCATGGCGTTGTCAGTTTATTTTAGATTTATGAGTTTGACTTTCCCTTTGGTATCTTTCGTCCCTCTTTTGTGATGGAAATGAACGACTGCAAACCTTGCTTTACTAAATTTAAAGGGAACAGCTGTCATTATAATTTGTTGACTCATTGGTTTTCTACTCCACTAGGACAGGGATTTTCACATGAAAGTGGACGTATTAGATATTTTTTTTACTTTCGATCATTATACTCTTTAAGCAAATGATCTTACATGGTCCATGTGCATCAGACAATGACGTCGATGGTTTGTTTGATGTAACGATATGTCTGTCCAGTTTGGATTAAACAAGCACAACCATGGATAAAAAGGGTTCGATATTGGCCCCCGAAGCGAGTTGTGTCATATTTTTGCAGTTTTGGTATTTTATTTGTACCAATAGGTTCTAAGGATTCGCTAAATGAGCATTTGGAATGGAGAATTTCTTTTTCTGTGGCAGAAAAGCATCTGATAGTCTCGTTTACACACACTCAGCTTTTTTGTTAATATGCTCTTTTGAAACTTTTGTTTAAGCAAGTTATTGATAAAGAAGAGAAATTCAACGGATTACTATGTTCATATTTCATGAAAACCATACTTTTCTGGGTTTCTGAGGAATTCGATTCATCCCTATGGCGACCTAATAATATGCTGCCTCGTTTCATGAATTGTTTTAGACGACTTATTTATTGCAATACCTACAAATGTCTTCCTCATTATTCTATAATCGAAAACAATTTTTGAAAAGCAGATTGAACAGACAACAACATCAGCACTTTTTTATATTTCTAAATGACTTGAGCGGAATATATTGTTTTATAAATTATGTACTATTGAAATTCTTCAACAACGCTCCTATTATTTCAAAGACGTCTGACACTGAAATTGTTTGCCGTAAACTTAATGCCATTTCTCTTCAAAATGCACGACCGTATCTCCGGATCTTGGGAATGATCAGTATATTAGACTCCTCATCTCGGAATTTAAAATGAGGACAACTATTTATCAAGATATTTTTTCAATATTTAAAAGCACAATGATTTCTTGCCGTTTATAGTTGTCATTATTATAACAAGGCATTTTTATAGCGCATTATATAAAAATACAATTACTCTAAGCGCTTTACATGTTAAAACAAAAGTACACAAGTTCGTACATACACGAAATAACAAAGTTAAAAATATACCGAAATATGTATAAAGCATACATCAAATCAACTTTAAAAGTGTGTTAAAAGAATTATTAATGAATAAGTAAAAATTTGAAAACTTGTTATCTTAACTAAATATTTCTAAAATTTGCAGAATTTTGTATTTAAAAATAAGTTACTAAAATATTTCAGCTCGTAAAAAAAAAAATACAAAAGTTATATCAAAATATACAGAAACACATGAATTCAGAATAAAATGTACAAAATATTAAAAATCAACATCAGTCAAATACAACCAACAGTTCCAGTTTTTAACTATGAGCGATCCACAATGCAACTTTGAAAAGATGCGTCTTTAGTCCTTTCATAATAGTTCTAGCGATTGTTCATTTCGAATATTTGTTGGAATGCTATTCCACAGAGTCCCGGCCGCCACATCGAATCTCCGTTCACCATACATTTTGGTCCGTGCATTTTTTGGCATCTCAATTAAAGAAGCATTTTCAGATCGCAACGATCGTGCTGGTTTGTAAAAATGTATTAGTTCACTAAGATACGAAGGTGCAAGTCCATGCAAGGCTTTGAATGCGTAAAGCAACAATTTGTACTGACATCGGCATTTGAAAAGTAGCCAATGAAGAGTCATAAGTGTTGGAGTTCAAACTTCTTTTTGCGGGTCACTAGTCTGGCAGCTAGAGTTTTGCAAGCGTCCTCCGTTATATATGATCGAATCAATCTGATGGAAACAGGATTTGGCAATTGCAGTGGGATTCTGTCAGCTGTTAGACAAAAGCATGGATATTAACGCCAATCATGCTAACAAATATAGATATAAACTATCAAAGCAATATTTGACGTTCTTTTTCATAGGATTACACGGTGATGCAGTTTCATGTTGGATGTACTTACTACTATTGTATTGGCCTGTATACTACCTCTCTCAAGCTTATAAGTCATGCTTTAAAACAATGCGACCCTGATAAAATATTTGTCCGTGGTAGTAAACTGTATACCCATCAACTATCTGTGATTTAGAAAGAAGAAATACGACGAAAGATATGGAAAAGCAGACATGCATTTCTACAAGCATCATGTTATAAATTTGATATTTTTTTATTATAATTCTCGCGTTATTCCTCGTGAGTTGGATGTACAGGCTACCACACTAGCTTACATACCTCCAATTGTCTATATTTATTTTCTACGATTCCTATGCTTTTACAGGTTACAGGAAGAGTCCATGTGTATTCAGGCCATTCGTGACTTACGGATATCTGTCATTAGAAGACATCCTAAAAATTATATACATTCAGTGGGAGAAGCCTACCATTGTTCAGCAGTAGCCTTGTTGATCGTTGGACAAACGATGGCCGGATCGTCGATATTATTTTGCTTGTATTAAATTATAGGTTGTTTTGCTTTTACTGTTGCAGAAATATTAGAATATTGCTTTGACTTATGGTTCATAAAATAAATCAAAGATAATGAATAGGGTTTTGTTTTGAGAGACGAATAAGTCCTTAAAACTCCATTAATAAAGATACAAATAAACTCATCATAGATACCAGGACTAAATTTTGTATATACGCTAGACGCGCGTTATGTCTACAAAAGACTCATCAGTGACGCTCGAATCCAAAAAAGTTAAAAAAAAAAAAAAAAAAAAAAAAAAAAAGCCAAATGAGGTACGAGTTTGAAGAGCTTTGATGACCAAAATTCCTAACAGTTTTGCCAAATCCAGCTAAGGTAATCTATGCCTTATTGATTATATGTTTGGACTCAAACTACTTGTATTATTTTTCTTGACAAAAATAACTGACGTTTTGAAAAATACTAAGTTGCTATTATCTAATACGATAATCGTCATAAAATATCTTTCTCCAAAGCAATGAGTGCTAACTTCTTATCTTTCTTCCTAAGAAGTTCCTGTATGAAGTCAGCCTCATAATAATAAAGAAACCAGTCGGTAGGAAGAGAGGCACAATTTGTTCCCATTGGAATGCCGACAGTCTGTTGAAAAACACGTCCTTCGAACGTAACAAATATGTTATCAATCAAGAAATCCTGATAATGTCAGTTGCAGAGATTTTTTTTGTTTTGTTGATTCTTTACAAAGAAGGATTTATCCCTCCCTAAGACAAGATATTTGTTTCACAATAATTTTGAAGCCTATTTTTGATTGCTGATAAAATAGATATTTTAAATAATTTAGAAAGAGGTTTCGTGGTGCACTTAGAAAGTATACCTGAATACCTAAATTATCTGATACACTTGCATATCTTTAGGCAAAGTTGACTTTAGATGAATTTGGCTATTTATTTTAGGCATTTTTGACATATAGCTCTTCAACGGTTTCGGTAATTATACATTTTCGGATTTCAAATGTTTGGCTCTGAGCGTTCCTGGTAAAGGTAATTCCAGAAAAGCGCTTCGGACGTAAAAAATTATTAAACGTGTTCCTTTCATTTTTTTTATAGGTGTTCCATTAACTTTTCCTATTTACACTGTTGTGAGCCTTTTGATTGTGTTACTTTATTTTATTCCAGCAACCTGGTTTATGTACCTTGTTTGGTACAATTGCATGCGTTACTAAGTCTTATTAAGAGTGTGTGACTTTGTTTTATTTCAGCAATTAGGTTTATGTACCTTGTTTGGTACAATGGCATTCGCTATTAAGTCTTCAATTTGTTTGTTACACGTAGATCGTTTAATCAGTTTTATATTTCTACATGTTCTTTAACACTCACAATGTTTATTTGTAAACTAAAAATGTTGTTTGATTAAGACAATTACCCATCAAAGTTCGAATGAAGTGGGTGTAAGCAATTATAGGATCCACGTCAACTCTGTGTTTTTGTTAGATGTATTTCTATTTGTATTCATCTGATGAGTTAAGACCTTTTTAACTGACTTTTGTATTTTGCTGTTACGCCATTGTCGCAGGTTAGGGGGTTAGGATCCCGCTAACATGTTTTAACTCCACCACATTTTATATATATGTGCTTTTCCCAAGTCAGGAGCCTGTATTTCAGTGGTTGTCGTTTTTTTAGGTGTTACGTATTTGTTTTTTCTTTTATTTTTTGTATAAAGGTTAGGCCGTTAGTTTTCTCGTTTTATTTGTCATTTAGGAGCCTATTATAACTGAGTATGAGGTATAGGTTTTGCTTATTGTGGAAGGCCTAACAGTGACCTATCGTTGGATTGATAGACACCGTATTTGACAAGGTTGAGATTTTGGGGAATCATAAGTCCTGTATTGCGTCAATGAACATTACATTGGACAGCAAATCTGAATATTTACATTTTTTGAATTTGATGCTTTAGCTCCACAAAGTTCCGTACAAACAACGGTAAATTGCATCTGCATGTTTCACAAAACTATGGTCTATTATACCATTTTCTACATTTGAAAATGCCTGTACCAAGTATGGAATTTTGCAGTTCCTTTCCACTCGTTTTTTATGTGTTTTGTCATTTGATTTTGCCATGTGATTATATGGACTTTCCGATTAGATCTTCCTCTGAGTTCAGTATTTTTGTGATTTTACTTTTTAGAAAGACAGAGTTATGTCCGAAATAAACAAAGGAATCTCAGAAATACTTTGAAACTGTTCACTCGTCTAGTGTTATTAACATGTATGTATGTAAAGTCTTTAAAATGCAAAGAAAAAATCTTGACAATTTTAAACCTCGATATTTCTCTGCAAATAAGTTTACCACAACCCTGTATACCACCAATCCATATGTGAAATTAAACATCGGATCAAAGAATAATGCACAATAATGAATTAATGCTTTTAACTATAAGGATGGTAGCTTACGCTATACATTTATTATTTTTGGATACAATACGGCATATATTTTTTTTATAGTAAAAACAAAGATAAAACATGCCTTATAGATCGATCGAGTGATCAGTATGCTGGAGTTTCGCATTGATAACAAATTTGTTTGATTTGGAGCTAGACTTTTTAACAATTGTCGGGAATCCTATCGAAACAAACTTAGCATCTTTTCTTGTCGACATCTTATCTTATAATGAGTCGG
This sequence comes from Mytilus galloprovincialis, assembly GCF_965363235.1. Taxonomy (NCBI): domain Eukaryota; kingdom Metazoa; phylum Mollusca; class Bivalvia; order Mytilida; family Mytilidae; genus Mytilus; species Mytilus galloprovincialis. Next base: position 1,732,547 of record NC_134840.1, on the reverse strand, counting down.
GGTTCCAAATATCAGACACCTGTCAAAACATGGAAAATCAAAGAAGAGAGATCATTTAATTTCACATTCAAACTTTTCTGATTGGGTTTCATTAAGCTATCCCCCAGAACTAGAAATCAAAGAAACATTATTTACAGCTTCCTCTATCTCATTCTTAAACTTTTACATCTGCTACTCAAACATTTTGAAACATCACAAGTGTCTCATCAAAAATTGGGTTAACCAGGGTTAATATGTCAAAGAACGTCTCATTCTTTTTCTCAAAAAACGAAATCATTAGAATACACCAAGACCTTGTTTATTTATATTCCGTATGAAAATTTATACACGATTGTCTTGAAGTGAAGATTCGATGTCCAAACATCATACAAATTACTTGATATTTGTTCTTTGATTTGTCTTTGTTAATTATTAACCTTTACTGTTTAATAAATTTTTGTAATTAGAGTTCAAAGTCAATTACAAATAAAATATAAAGCGTTAAAATACCCCGAACTAAATACCAATCAATACACATCCAACGGATGAAATATCATAAACAGTCTGAGAGAGAAAAAAATTTGAATATTGCCAAAATATATAACATATATAGCATAAGTACCGACCGGATATAGGACAATTAGTTTCCAAACTGTTTGGCAATACATAGTGAGTTATGATTAAATCTCCACAAGAGACCAAATGACACAGGAATCAACACCTTTAGGTCACCGGCCTCCATCTATAGTTAGCTATTCAATTTTCAATATGACAATAATGATAAAAATCAAGCATTTAGGACAAAAATATCAATCAGAACACAATTATAATTAAATGGACTTACTATAACCGCGCCATTAACAGTCAGTGAAAACATGATCTTCTACAAACTAAGTCCGCAGTAAACCGATAACGACAATGCAAAACTAGAGGCTCCAAAGAGACTGTGTCGCTCACCTTGGTCTATGTTCATATTAAACAAAGGACACAGATGGATTCATAAAAAAATTGTCTTTTGGTGTTGTGTTTGTAGATCTTACTTTACAAAAAATGTTTGCTGTTTACAATTATCTAAAGTTACCGTGGAAAATATTTAGTAAATTACAATTTTTTGAAAATTGTTTTGAAATGAATATAACTCCTTAAGGGATAAATTGATCATTTTGGTCATGCATGCTTTTTCTGTAGTTCTTACTCTGCTGTACATTATTGCTGTTAACAGTTTATTTCTATTTATAATAATATTCATGATAATAACCAAAAGCTGCAAAATTTTCTTCATATAACCAATTCAGGGGCAGCAACCCAACACCAAGCTGCTTAAGGGGTCAACTAAACATTTTGGTCATTTGACATATTTGTAGATCTTACTTTGCTGAACATTATTTCTGTTTACGGTTTATTTCTATCTATAATAATATTCAAGATAATAACAAAAATTAGGAAAATGTCCTTAAAATAACCAATTAAGGGGCAGCAATCCAAAACGGGTTGTCAGATTCATCTGAAAATTTCAGGGCAAATAGATCTTGACCTAATAATTAATTTGACCAATGTCAGATCTACCGGTTTCAAAGATATAAGCCAAAATCTATATTTTACCCCTGTGTATATTCTATTTGAAGTCATGGTGGCCATTTTGGTTAGTTGGCCGGGTTACCGGACACATATTTTAAACTGGATACCCCAATGAGGAATGTGGATAAGTTTGTTTTAATTTGGCTCACTAGTTTCAGAGGAAAAGATTTTTGTAAAAGTTAACGACGACGGACCACGACGATGACGACGGACGAAGGACGTCAAGTGATGAGGAAAGCTCAGTTGGTCCTTCAGGCAGTACAAAGAACACAATATACAGTTTTCAAGACTGAACATATATTTGGTTATTTACATGTAGATTTGTATTTTGAAGAGATTTAAGTATAGGAAGTAATTCATTGTACTTTGAAAATACACACTCTGAATCAAACTTACTAATCTCTGCAACTTACATCATGAAGATGATTGAGTTCTTTATTGACAACATGTTAGTTATGTGGGTCTGTTTTAAGTCAAATAAAAGTCATTCCATTGTTAAGCAATAGTACCTCTTTTTCTGCCTATTTGTTCCTTCATTGATATGATGCTAAATTTATACAGGACAGTATCCTATTGCAGAAACTAGCATGATCCCTAAATATATAATGAAACTAGCATGATCCCTAGATATAAAATGAAACTAGCATGATCCCTAAATATATAATATCTTATCAATAAATGACTATGTTAAACGCTTTTGTCTAAATGAGCTTGAAATAAAGGATACGCAAGATAGAGTTAAGTTAATAGTTTCAAAGAGTGTTGTTAAAATCATTATGGACGCCATTACTAGTATGAAGGCTATTATAGAATACGTGTTACACATATGATAACTGATATATTCCAACTGTTATAAGTCCAAACGCGTCGTCTTCTCGAATGTGACTCATCGAATTAAACTAATCGCTGCTTTGAAGACCCATTGGTAGCCTTCGGCTGGTATCTGCTCTTTGGTCGGTTTGTGGTTTCTTTGACATATTCCCCATTTCCATTCTCAAATTCATAGTCATTTTTCTGACACTGCCAGACTTAAATTTAATGTGTTTTGATTTTGGTTCTAAATTGAAGTTACCAAGTTAGGTAAAACTAGCTATAAAACAAGATAAAATCCCCCATTGTCTACATCAGAAGTTCTCTATACAATGTCAGAAGCAATACAGTGGTTATCCATTCGTTTGTTAAGTTTTTGATTATTCTATTTGCATAGGTACTTCCGTTTCGAATTTTCCACGTATTTCAGCATTTTTTTTTAAAAAAAATTCTTCAAAATAACAACTAAATACAGAAAGACAAGACTGTAATAACAATAAAACAAAATATCGATATACAGTTTTCTATGATTGCACAAAAATTGAGAATTTTCAAATAAATGTAAAAGATTTCAGTTGAGAGCTTTAATTAGATGTAAGAAGATGCGATATGAGTGCCAATGAGTCAACTCTACACCCAAGTCTCAATTTATAAAAGATGATAGTTAGAGGTCAAAGTATTATCTTCAACACGAAGCCTTGGCTCACACCGAACAGCAAGCTATAAAGGGTCCCAAACAATTACTAATGTAAAACCATTCAAATACGAAAAACCAACGGTCTAATCGATATAAAAACGAGAAACGAGAAACTCTTATGAACCACATGAAAAAACATCGCAAAATAGAAAGACATGCTATATAATATCAATTGGAATGGTTTACCTCCATCAAAAAACGTAATACCAAAAATGAACAAACACTATATCTAACTACTGAACGAAATCTGATCTATGATACAATGAAAATACAAAGTTAATAAAAATAAAGGACGAATAATGAAAGTAAAAGTATCATATCGGGTTTTTCGGGGTCTTTGAGGCAGATAAGTTCAAAGGGGCCTGACTCATAGAAAAAACAAACTAAATCATAATTTCCTGTCGATATGCACATCAACATAGTATGTCCTTATTATCCACAAAATTTAATAAAATTATGTTGTGTGGTTTAAGAGGAGTTGCAATGACAGACTGTTGCAAGAGCATATTGAGGCAAATAAGTTCAAAAGCTCCTAACTCCTAGAAACAAAAGTGAATAATAATTTCATGTCGTTATGTACATCTGCATCGTATGTCCTTATAATCAAATTCTGTTGTGTGGTTTCACAGAAGTTGCGATGACAAGAACAGGACTGAAGGAATGACTGACAGACGGACTGACGGACGGACGGGTCAAAGCATCATACTTTCCGGAACTTTTTTGCGTGTGGTATACATATGAATACGACTATTTAATGTATTTTTCAGATTCTGTGAAGATCAAAATGACCGTTTTATTCTGAAATCATTTACTAGTGTGAACATTTCCTTTGGTTTTTATTCAACGTTCAGCTGCTATACTGATGTTGTTTTAGGGAATATGTTTTAATGTTGAATACCTTTGTATCTAAGCTGCAGGCGTTAACAGTTTGACGTTAATTGCAACGATTTATCCTACTGCATTTGTATTTTAATATTTTAAAAACAAAGAAACGTCTTAGTATTTTAATTTTAAACAACGGATAGAAACAATTGACACAATCACAATTTATTCCGCTTTAACATTTTTAAGTACAAGTTAAAGATATCTGGTATAACAAAGTGTCTATTTGTTGATATAAAAAGAACAGTTATTCATCTATAGACAGTTTCGGAAACTTTCTTTTCTCGTATTTCAGGATTATCGTCTCTGAAAAAATTAAAATATATCATAAGAACCTAACCTATTCAATCATTTAACGTTTTATAACAATTGAATATGCATTTAAGCGCATATCACAAGTAAGGAGCCTTTGGCCTTACTTAGTCTTGTATGCTTTTTTTTAAATTTCAGTTCATTTCTATGTTTTGGAATTCAGTTTGAAGTCCATTTTCACAGAACAGAACTAGTACAAATGTTTATTGAGGGGTCAGCTGAGGACCACTTCCATATTAGGAATTTTCTCGCTGCATTGAAGACCTATTTGTGGCCTTCATCTGTTGTCTGCTTTTTGGTCGGGTTGTTGTCTCTTTGACATATTCCTAATTTCCATTCTCAAATTTATCAATGGATATTGAATATGTAGATACTGAGACATTATTTTAACTCATGTAATAGTATAGATAATAAAGTAACAAAGCTGTTTGAAATATAAATACATTCAATAAATAGTAGAACAAGACATAATCGACTACTTATTTGAAATTCATTTATTCGATATATAAAATAAGAAGCTTATAAAGAAATAAAAAGCTTGTTCAATACATTTAATTACGAAGATCAGCTTTTAGTTCTATATCAGAAAATGTTGTGTTTGTTTTTGTTTTGCAATTCCAGTTTCAGATTAAAAGTAAAGTTAAGAAATAATTGCGTGCTGACAACAACAACGCACACAAATAAACAAAAATAAATACACATGATACATTACTCACCTTCACTTCTTCACAATTGTTCGGACCACACACTTCTATAATGGTAGCATTGGCAAGAGCTTTAGATTGATAAAACTTAACTACTTCATTACCTAAAAACAAATATACAGCAATTACTATATGTTTCACAATTGTGCGGACCACATACTTATATAATGGTAGCATTGGCAAGAGCTTTCGATTGGTAAAACTGACCTACTTCATTACCTAAATACCTATATACAGCAGTTGCTAAATGGTTTAAGTTTACAACTGATCTAGTGTAGATATACATTTATTTCGTGGTCAATGCTATTTTATGTCGCTAAAGGTCAATTCAAATTTTGAAACTATTTTTTGTTAAAGATGGACATCAGTATATATAGTTTTCTATTTGTTATACAGCAAAAGAATTCATCTTTATATTCAAATTGCATATTAAAGTGATGAGTAAATTTTTGAATCTGTCGATAGTTAATGTTAAACCAACCAGTAGTTCGTTTGTCAAAAAAAGTTGTAGTGTTCTATAGTAATATAACTTACTTGGCTCATAATACTCCCTCAATTTGACCCACACAGGTTTATGACGAGCAACCAGTGCAACTCTCCTTATGTCTACTTCAATACACATTTGCTCTGACAAAATCTGTAGAAAAATACAAACATTTATGTGACCAAACAGTGTAATAAGAATATCAAAATATTGACTAAAAATGATTTACAAAACTATCGATCGTATTTGATTGGATATGGTGTTATATACACAGCCAATGATTTGTGCCACACGGTCAATCTCCGGTGCAGAGTTCATATTCGTTCCATACATGCTTTGCAATACTGCACTTAATATTGAGTGTAGTGTTACAAAGGATTGGACGGACCGGATATGTGATCTCTGCGCCGGAGATTGCCACACGGTAAGGTTTATCAACATACAACATCATCTACTTGGGACTTAATATATGCTGAGAAAATTCAAATATCAAACGGAAAGTCAGAATCTTGAGAATTATGTAAGGAACATCCTCCCATAGATAAGGGTTTATAATATCGTTTTCAATTCAAACAAGACAATTACATATCAACGATATTGTGTATGGTGAATTCTCTAATTTTTTTGTAATTGCGCATTTCCTGAACGATGCAACACAAGTATTTCTAATCACTAGTGAAATATATGTTCGCATCGTCCTAGGTCTGAGAACACAGTTATTTCGTAGTGCATTTCTTTTAGACAATAAATGGAAATAAAAAAATCCCACCTGCCTTTTCTCAATAATACTTGTACAGTGTGGTGTACTACTTTTGGAACAAATTATATCAAATTGATAGAAAAACTTCAACGGCTCTAACTCAAAATATGACAATTTTATGTTCAGCAGGTCTTGAAATCTTTAAACAACTTCCGAAATGCTTATTTTAACCTTTTTCTACTGGACCAAATCACAACTTTACTTTGAAATTCATGAATCAAGTTTTTTCACAGTGTAATTGTATCCGCCTACTTGATATTTGAGGCATAAAACATGAAGAAATAAATTTGGAAGGGGTATATTAAAAAGATTGGCAAGTAACACACTGTCCACATGAGGACAACAAAAATCAAGGGAAGATAACTGTGTACTCGATCCTTATGAATAATCGAAATTTAATTATGACGTAAAGTTTTCTTGATTTCTTCTCAAGTCCTGAAATAAGTCGACCATGATTCATGACTCACATAAAAATAATACAACTTTCTGCAAATGTTTGGAAATGAAGGATATATCGTTAGACACTCAGATGGAATCTATATTTATTATTTAGGTGACTACATAATACATAGTAAACAGCAATCGAATGATATAGTTTTAAAACGAACATATGTGAATAACTGGAAAATGTAGCTGTGATGCAACTCAGTGGTGTTTAGAAGACATGTTATGAGCTTGTCTCAGAGAAAACCATGCAAAAGTGTCCAGGAGTGAATTTTGCGGAATCTCTTTAAATTTGGTACACACAACACTTAGGCCATGACAATATCACTTGAATTTTTTTTAGCTTAAATTTTATCGGATAGCCCAGTTTTGTAGCGCCATCTATTTTCACAATTTTTTTTACGAGAAAATTGCCAAATTCAAGGTTTTTTATGGATTTAATTCCAACAAATAATTAATTCTAGCCATGATAAATATCTTTTTTCCCCATGCATGTGATAAAGCATATAAGGAAATAAAAAAAATGTAAGTAATAAATATATTTATTTGATTTTTTATAGTAGGGCCTTTATATTTATTAAACAGGTGTTTAAGGAATTAGCTATTTTACCAAATTTAGGACCTGAAGAAATGCAAAAAAGATGAGGCTGTAATTAAAAGATGAATACATCAAATTGTACTACTATGACATTCCAAAGAAATATATAAAATCCACCCACTGCAAATATTTAGAACATATATTTATTATATAACACTGTATCGCTATTTTTTATAGTATTTTTATAAACAAAATCATGAAACAAAATCTTTTTCTTAATTGTCAAAATGAGTGATTTTATACTTCTACTGGTGTTTCTTATTAATTCAAAACAAAGTCATAGTGAAAACGATAATCAAAGTACTAAAAGCTCTTACGGAAAGTTCTTTTTAACAAATAAAAAAAAAGGTTTGATTCATAATCCAAATTCTCAAATTTGAAACTGCTAATTGCATGTTTTGTCTTTAACCTGTTTTTATGAGTATATCTAGCACCTGCTTATATAAGAACTTTAACAATCATAATTAAATATAAGCATGATAAGCACAGAAATGCAAATGTAATGTTGTTGGAAATCTTACATGCTACTTATGAATATTCATTTGTGTGTAATTATGCATGTTATTCAGTATGTTGGTCCAGGGGTACATGATACTGATCATGAGGCTGTCAAATTAGAAGAAAAAAAAACACAAATCAAATCATTATTTGAAATGAGAAAAGTTTGGTTTCATGTGTAGGTCAGGTTGGAAAGGTGATGACAGAATAATTTGTTGTAAATTTTTACCAAACAAAACATCAGAATATTTTTATCCAATGTAAATTACACAATATTTTAGCTTTTTTTGTTAGTATTTATACAATAAGACACTGAATCCTGTACATTTCTTTTTAGTAGCCCATAACGACATTCAAATCATTATCATGATTATAGAATTCATAGTTCATAAAATCATTGATACCCGCTGACTCGGCAAAAACGTATCAACTATCAGTTTACAGCAAAAGTAGCCATAAAACTGTCCTTGTACTATTCTACGAATTTTCATTTTCATTCTGGCTTATAATTCTCACTTGTATATTCACAAAAACAAGATCAACCCATCTAATATCTACCATGAATTCCATAATTCTTATTTCGGGTATGTTCTCTCTATCATCACTTATTCACTTTCATCTTCAGAAACTAATAATAATATATCATATTTTGTTCAATGTATACCCAAAATTTAGTAAAAAATGCACGAAAAGGCTTGAGGTGGGGTTTTAAAAAATAAAATAAGGCTATTTTTACTTATTTGCCATTGGTGGATTTTTTAATCAAATAAAAATTTGTGGAAATTTTTTTATTTCATGTATTTCTGTCTTCACCTTTTCGAAAACCAGTGACTTAAACTTGGCTAATAAATGACATATACAAAATAAGGCATTAAAGAGAGCACCCTTTAAGTGTGCAAAAACATAGCAAATGCTTTATAAATGCATAATTTGTGATCTTTAAAATATATTTCCGCAATATAAATAGCTAGAAACCCAATAGAACTAATTTTGTGACTTTTAAAGTACTTTCGAATAAACATATATTTGAAGGACTTTTTGGCTAATTTTATTCAATTATGCATCTTAGCTTATTACTAAAAAAAGACACAATTCAGAGAAGTCTAAAATATATTTTCTGGTTTCCATTGAACCTAAGATATGAAAAAACTTCATTAGCTGGATAAGTTTTAACCAACCTCCTGGATGATTTTTCAAATTTTGCATGGTTTTCTGTGAGACAAGCGCTTAAGTTGTATGTATTGGTGGCTTGGTATTTGTACTCTTTTATTTAAAGAGACAATGAAAGAACATAGCATGACTAAATCATTACCGCATCTAAATATAAATTGATTTGACGGAAAGCTTTCTCCACTTTTTTATACTGTCCTCGAGTATTGGTAGTATCGATTGAGTCTAAGTCAGCTTCAGTCCCAGATGGTAAAGATATTTCTAGAATTCCCATAGTACTCTGTCTTCCTCTTAACCAACTGTAATATACGGAATAGTAGTGTATAACATATAAACATAATGTACAAAGTATCAAATGTTTGAGATGGCATATTCAATTGGTATGTTACTATGTTCAAATGCTTTAATGGACGTGAAATCCTTATTGAAACAATTCAAATTAATGAAATGCTTGACATTCTGCTGTTAGTTATTACATTGTTTGGGCTTTTTCGTTTTAAATAAAGGCAACAGTAGTATACCGCTGTTCGAAACTCATCAATCCATTTAGAGAGAAAAACAAATCCGGGTTACAAACTAAAACTGAGGGAAACAAATCAAATATAAAAGGAGAACTACGACACAACAGAAACACAACACTAAATGAAACACACACACACAGAAACGAACTATTATATAACAATAGCCATTTCCTGACTTGGTACAGGACATTTTGAGAAAGAAATGGTGGGTTGAATCTAGATTGTGGCTAGCCAAACCTCTCGCTTTTATGGCAATGTTAAATATAACATTAAAATGACAACATTACATGTCGGGACTACAATACAAATAAATGGGAAAACATATTGGACAGAGCAAAATACAAATCATAGCTATCAAAAGGCACCAGCCTTATAATTTAATACGCCAAACGCGCGTTTCGTCTACACAAGAATTGCAAGTACCGCTCAGATAAGAGTTCGAAAACCAAAACAAATACAGAATTGAAGAGCTTTGAGGACCAAAATTCCAAAACGTTGTGCCTAATATGGCTTAAGTTTTCTGCCTGTGATAAGAAAATCCTTAATATTTAGAATATTTCATACTTTTTCACACGGTAAATTTATAAAAATGACTATAGATTAGACATACATGATATCACCGAAATAGTAACTTACTACAGAATACATTAAACAAGCACACAAAAAGTCACAGCCGAGTTAGCGGAACAGATCGACGCACACAGTGACCTCACATTTGAATTTCTAAATTTTTTTTTTTAAATTGGTTAAAATTAGGATATGATTCAAGATTAGGTTTGCAATACAGATATAATATTTATTAATTACAATGAAAAATACAATACCTGTTAATATAAAATTGTGGTAGTAATTAAAAAATTAATTGTATTGTCTAGCTATGTCGGTGTTTCTGTAAACCAAATATATCGTATAAATTAAGTTGACCAAAACAAAAATCTAATAAATGAACAGGGTGAGTAATAATCTTTCCCATAATACACGAATACAACAGAAAAAAAATTAGATTTACAACTACAAACGATAAGACATTTGACAAAATCCGATGAGAATAACAAATATAACATCAAAGTACCATACCACGTCTTATAACAATGCAAATGCACACTCAGTAAAACAGCCACGTTCGGGAATAGGTCACATTCGGTAATTAAAAGATCAGACGACGTAAAACCACAATGTAACAAGTGGTTAAAATGTCCTTACTTAGATTGGACAAAGATACATCGTATGGATCAACCAATGTTTGATGGTGTACGTAAACATTACGGAGTGTCATTTTTAATCTTTGATGGAGCAGTTTCTGCGTTAGAAACACACTTCTGTATATGAAGTCCGTATAGTGTGAACATACACGAACATAATGTATCAACTGAGATATGTAAACACCATACCAAGGGGCAGAGGGTATGTTATTGCTGAGAATTTGAAAATTGATAACTGGGAAGTTGAAATCGTCCCGTTTGTCATAGATTTTCGTGTGGAGTCATCCATCTGCGTCAATATTGAGGAAAAGGTCAAGGTATCAAGCAGTCCTTCTAGAATCAGTAGTATCCTTAATTTCAAGTTCCATGGGACATATGAGATGTAAGTGTTGACTGAAATATGGGTTATTCAATGAAAGACATCATTAATATATCGGAAATTCAATGTGACTTGAAGATTTGTCTCATTGGTACTCATACCACATCTTCTTATTAATACATAATAAACTTTGTGTTTCTGCCCTGACCCTGGTATCATGTAGCGATTAACTCAGCTAGCCTATATAGACTAAAGTCAATCTGGTTATATTGATAAATTAACTGTTTACAAAATTTAGAATTTTTGAAAAACTGAAGCTTTTCTACCTCAGGCATAGATTACCTTAGCTGCATTTGGCATAACATTTAGGAGTTTTGGTCCTTAATGCTCTTCAACTTCGTACTTCATTTGGCCTTTTTTACTTTTTCGGAATCGAGCGTCACTGATGAGTCTTGTAGACGAAACGCGCGTCTGGCGTATATACAAAATTTAGTCCTGGTATCTATGATGAGTTTATTTCCAATCTTTTTTTCAGTCTCTTGAAGCAGCTTGTATTCATGAATTTGGAGCAGGCTTATATCTATTTATCTGAATCATCGTGTATTAACTTACCTGAAGCAAACTCTGAGTCTGAATCCTTTAGTTGAATCATTGAGTACTCTTGTTGTCAGAGCGAATGCTGGCTCTCGTAAATCGCTGTTAACATTGAAATAAACTGCAACCTGGGTGTAATATATATGTGTGAACCCAATAACTATTCTAAAGTGATATTTCTTTTTATACAACCTATTTTAAAAATTTTGTAATTTGACATGCAAAGTGTAAAATATTTAAAAGATTATCATGGTTTTAAACATTAATTTTTAACTAAATCTTGATGGAAGCAATGTTAAGACAGATCATTAAAGCAATGTCAAGTCAGATCATTTAAGCAATATCATGTGGTTCTTTTTTTATATAAGAAGATGTTGTATTACCTCAGTGTTAAGTCAGATTATTTAAGCGATGTTCATTTTCTATGTAAGGAGATGTTGTATTACCTCGATAAGACACAGTCCTCGTCCATTAGCATTCACCGATACACTTCGTGCTGTATTTGGAATCTAAATGACAAAAACTCATACAATAAAAAAATATCAAATATATGTAATACGTAATAATGATTTATATTGAGGCATTTTGAATATTGATATAATCAAAATCTTGCTGATTCAAAATAAAGAAGTTGCCGTAAATATATATGTTGTGAAATGAATGATTCATGTTGTGAAAAAAAAAGGAATATATCTATGTGTTTTTGCAACCAAGGAAAGATCTAGAAATGGTGTTTGGTAAAAATGATGAAGAATTGGCATTTGTCGAATGCAAACATGAATACAGAGCTGAAGTCAATGAGATAGTATACAAAATCAAGATTGAAAACAAAACATGCAACAAGACCGAAACAAGCATTCCAAATAGGTTATAAAAATACATAACAGTAACTTAAATATAGAACATACAAGAGAAAACGAAAGAAGACACGAAACGTTGGCTTTGAATCATTACCATATGGGTTTGTTTTTTCAACAATAGTCAAGAAGTGTTTGCTATTGATATGTGTTAACAAGCGTCTAAATAATATGTCAACCACTTAATTGAGTAATGTATAGAAGAGCTTAATTTGATATGACGAAAAGATCTATGAGCACCATCAACAGTTCATAAGTCTTTGAAACGTATAGTGCATGATCTGCTTACCCTTCTGGAGCAACTGAGATCACCTCAGGTTTTGGTAGGGTTCGTGTTGCTTACTCTTTAGTTATCTATGTTGTGTTCAGTGTACTATTATTTGTCTGTTTGTCTTTTTATTTTTAGCCATGGCGTTGTCAGTTTATTCTCGATCTATGACTTTGAATGTCCCTCTGGTATCTTTTGTCCCTCTTTTACAGAATATTTCTGGTTGTTATCATTAATTGTAAGGATGGGATTAAAAGTACCCAGTGACATGCCAACTACACAATACACATCGATTGCTGATTTTATCATGCTGAATGCCTTCACTTTTTAAAAGATGATTTTTCAATCGCCTGACAGTCGAGACATCCACAGCAGGATATAATTGTTTCAGTTCATCCTTTTAATACCATCTTTGTTGAGATTATTGTTTTATTAACTTACATCTTCTATTTGTAATACCAGGGCTTTCCTGATGATATTTCAAACTTACATCTTCTATTTGTAGTACTAGGGCATTTCTGTTGTTTACGTCAAACGTTTTTCCCTGAGGCCACGTGTCACCAACAGTATTTACACTCATTTGAAAATTAGGTACGTAAATCTTTTCTCCCAACCCTGACAGTGCTTGAATTGCTATCACGGTGTCCTCAATAAATCATGTTTATATTTTATTAGTTCGTAGTAATATAATGAATTTGGAATACATAATGTTGCTTTCCAATGTTGATTTTTCATTTAAAACTGGGAGAAAGAATTGAATACAATAGATGAGTTTCAATCAACGGCTGTCGTTTGCCAAAGTTATGTTTGACCAATAAAAGTAAACATTTATCAAAATCGCCTACAGTTAAAAGGTTTAAGTTTAGTAAAAGAAAAACTAAAAAGTAATTAAATTTAATTTTAATGTTTAATCAACCTTACAAACAGGAGGTTCAGAGTAAGTTTAATCCAATAATCTGTTAAAATCATTCTGTAATAAATAAGAGGCATCGGTTGCTGATTGGTGTAAGTAATACTGTAACACAAGATTGTCAACACTGAGGTTGGTGGTGTGAATTTCGCACGTAACATGCGTTCCAGAGACCAGTTTAACAGACTTCGATTGTAAATAGTTATCAAAAGTACCAGGATTATAATTTTATACGCCAGACGCGCGTTTCGTCTACATAAGACTCATCAGTGACGCTCAGATCGAAATAGTTAAAAAGCCAAATAAAAAAAAGTTGAAGAGCATTGAGGATCCAAAATTCCAAAAAGTTGTGCCAAATACGGCTAAGGTAATCTACTCCTGGGGTAAGAAAATCCTTATTTTTTCGAAAAATTCAAAGTTTTGTAAACAGAAAATTTATAAAAATGACCATATAATTGATATTCATGTCAACACCGAAGTGCTGACTACTGGGCTGGTGATACCCTCGGGGACGAAACGTCCACCAGCAGTGGCATCGACCCAGTGGTGTAAATAGTTATCAAAAGTACCAGGATTATAATTTTATACGCCAGACGCGCGTTTCGTCTACATAAGACTCATCAGTGACGCTCAGATCGAAATAGTTAAAAAGCCAAATAAAAAAAAGTTGAAGAGCATTGAGGATCCAAAATTCCAAAAAGTTGTGCCAAATACGGCTAAGGTAATCTACTCCTGGGGTAAGAAAATCCTTATTTTTTCGAAAAATTCAAAGTTTTGTAAACAGAAAATTTATAAAAATGACCATATAATTGATATTCATGTCAACACCGAAGTGCTGACTACTGGGCTGGTGATACCCTCGGGGACGAAACGTCCACCAGCAGTGGCATCGACCCAGTGGTGTAAATAGTTATCAAAAGTACCAGGATTATAATTTTATACGCCAGACGCGCGTTTCGTCTACATAAGACTCATCAGTGACGCTCAGATCGAAATAGTTAAAAAGCCAAATAAAAAAAAGGTTGAAGAGCATTGAGGATCCAAAATTCCAAAAAGTTGTGCCAAATACGGCTAAGGTAATCTACTCCTGGGGTAAGAAAATCCTTATTTTTTCGAAAAATTCAAAGTTTTGTAAACAGAAAATTTATAAAAATGACCATATAATTGATATTCATGTCAACACCGAAGTGCTGACTACTGGGCTGGTGATACCCTCGGGGACGAAACGTCCACCAGCAGTGGCATCGACCCAGTGGTGTAAATAGTTATCAAAAGTACCAGGATTATAATTTTATACGCCAGACGCGCGTTTCGTCTACATAAGACTCATCAGTGACGCTCAGATCGAAATAGTTAAAAAGCCAAATAAAAAAAAGTTGAAGAGCATTGAGGATCCAAAATTCCAAAAAGTTGTGCCAAATACGGCTAAGGTAATCTACTCCTGGGGTAAGAAAATCCTTATTTTTTCGAAAAATTCAAAGTTTTGTAAACAGAAAATTTATAAAAATGACCATATAATTGATATTCATGTCAACACCGAAGTGCTGACTACTGGGCTGGTGATACCCTCGGGGACGAAACGTCCACCAGCAGTGGCATCTACCCAGTGGTGTAAATAGTTATCAAAAGTACCAGGATTATAATTTTATACGCCAGACGCGCGTTTCGTCTACATAAGACTCATCAGTGACGCTCAGATCGAAATAGTTAAAAAGCCAAATAAAAAAAAGTTGAAGAGCATTGAGGATCCAAAATTCCAAAAAGTTGTGCCAAATACGGCTAAGGTAATCTACTCCTGGGGTAAGAAAATCCTTATTTTTTCGAAAAATTCAAAGTTTTGTAAACAGAAAATTTATAAAAATGACCATATAATTGATATTCATGTCAACACCGAAGTGCTGACTACTGGGCTGGTGATACCCTCGGGGACGAAACGTCCACCAGCAGTGGCATCGACCCAGTGGTGTAAATAGTTATCAAAAGTACCAGGATTATAATTTTATACGCCAGACGCGCGTTTCGTCTACATAAGACTCATCAGTGACGCTCAGATCGAAATAGTTAAAAAGCCAAATAAAAAAAGGTTGAAGAGCATTGAGGATCCAAAATTCCAAAAAGTTGTGCCAAATACGGCTAAGGTAATCTACTCCTGGGGTAAGAAAATCCTTATTTTTTCGAAAAATTCAAAGTTTTGTAAACAGAAAATTTATAAAAATGACCATATAATTGATATTCATGTCAACACCGAAGTGCTGACTACTGGGCTGGTGATACCCTCGGGGACGAAACGTCCACCAGCAGTGGCATCGACCCAGTGGTGTAAATAGTTATCAAAAGTACCAGGATTATAATTTTATACGCCAGACGCGCGTTTCGTCTACATAAGACTCATCAGTGACGCTCAGATCGAAATAGTTAAAAAGCCAAATAAAAAAAAGTTGAAGAGCATTGAGGATCCAAAATTCCAAAAAGTTGTGCCAAATACGGCTAAGGTAATCTACTCCTGGGGTAAGAAAATCCTTATTTTTTCGAAAAATTCAAAGTTTTGTAAACAGAAAATTTATAAAAATGACCATATAATTGATATTCATGTCAACACCGAAGTGCTGACTACTGGGCTGGTGATACCCTCGGGGACGAAACGTCCACCAGCAGTGGCATCGACCCAGTGGTGTAAATAGTTATCAAAAGTACCAGGATTATAATTTTATACGCCAGACGCGCGTTTCGTCTACATAAGACTCATCAGTGACGCTCAGATCGAAATAGTTAAAAAGCCAAATAAAAAAAAGGTTGAAGAGCATTGAGAATCCAAAATTCCAAAAAGTTGTGCCAAATACGGCTAAGGTAATCTACTCCTGGGGTAAGAAAATCCTTATTTTTTCGAAAAATTCAAAGTTTTGTAAACAGAAAATTTATAAAAATGACCATATAATTGATATTCATGTCAACACCGAAGTGCTGACTACTGGGCTGGTGATACCCTCGGGGACGAAACGTCCACCAGCAGTGGCATCGACCCAGTGGTGTAAATAGTTATCAAAAGTACCAGGATTATAATTTTATACGCCAGACGCGCGTTTCGTCTACATAAGACTCATCAGTGACGCTCAGATCGAAATAGTTAAAAAGCCAAATAAAAAAAAGGTTGAAGAGCATTGAGGATCCAAAATTCCAAAAAGTTGTGCCAAATACGGCTAAGGTAATCTACTCCTGGGGTAAGAAAATCCTTATTTTTTCGAAAAATTCAAAGTTTTGTAAACAGAAAATTTATAAAAATGACCATATAATTGATATTCATGTCAACACCGAAGTGCTGACTACTGGGCTGGTGATACCCTCGGGGACGAAACGTCCACCAGCAGTGGCATCGACCCAGTGGTGTAAATAGTTATCAAAAGTACCAGGATTATAATTTTATACGCCAGACGCGCGTTTCGTCTACATAAGACTCATCAGTGACGCTCAGATCGAAATAGTTAAAAAGCCAAATAAAAAAAAGGTTGAAGAGCATTGAGGATCCAAAATTCCAAAAAGTTGTGCCAAATACGGCTAAGGTAATCTACTCCTGGGGTAAGAAAATCCTTATTTTTTCGAAAAATTCAAAGTTTTGTAAACAGAAAATTTATAAAAATGACCATATAATTGATATTCATGTCAACACCGAAGTGCTGACTACTGGGCTGGTGATACCCTCGGGGACGAAACGTCCACCAGCAGTGGCATCGACCCAGTGGTGTAAATAGTTATCAAAAGTACCAGGATTATAATTTTATACGCCAGACGCGCGTTTCGTCTACATAAGACTCATCAGTGACGCTCAGATCGAAATAGTTAAAAAGCCAAATAAAAAAAAGTTGAAGAGCATTGAGGATCCAAAATTCCAAAAAGTTGTGCCAAATACGGCTAAGGTAATCTACTCCTGGGGTAAGAAAATCCTTATTTTTTCGAAAAATTCAAAGTTTTGTAAACAGAAAATTTATAAAAATGACCATATAATTGATATTCATGTCAACACCGAAGTGCTGACTACTGGGCTGGTGATACCCTCGGGGACGAAACGTCCACCAGCAGTGGCATCGACCCAGTGGTGTAAATAGTTATCAAAAGTACCAGGATTATAATTTTATACGCCAGACGCGCGTTTCGTCTACATAAGACTCATCAGTGACGCTCAGATCGAAATAGTTAAAAAGCCAAATAAAAAAAAAGGTTGAAGAGCATTGAGGATCCAAAATTCCAAAAAGTTGTGCCAAATACGGCTAAGGTAATCTACTCCTGGGGTAAGAAAATCCTTATTTTTTCGAAAAATTCAAAGTTTTGTAAACAGAAAATTTATAAAAATGACCATATAATTGATATTCATGTCAACACCGAAGTGCTGACTACTGGGCTGGTGATACCCTCGGGGACGAAACGTCCACCAGCAGTGGCATCGACCCAGTGGTGTAAATAGTTATCAAAAGTACCAGGATTATAATTTTATACGCCAGACGCGCGTTTCGTCTACATAAGACTCATCAGTGACGCTCAGATCGAAATAGTTAAAAAGCCAAATAAAAAAAAGTTGAAGAGCATTGAGGATCCAAAATTCCAAAAAGTTGTGCCAAATACGGCTAAGGTAATCTACTCCTGGGGTAAGAAAATCCTTATTTTTTCGAAAAATTCAAAGTTTTGTAAACAGAAAATTTATAAAAATGACCATATAATTGATATTCATGTCAACACCGAAGTGCTGACTACTGGGCTGGTGATACCCTCGGGGACGAAACGTCCACCAGCAGTGGCATCGACCCAGTGGTGTAAATAGTTATCAAAAGTACCAGGATTATAATTTTATACGCCAGACGCGCGTTTCGTCTACATAAGACTCATCAGTGACGCTCAGATCGAAATAGTTAAAAAGCCAAATAAAAAAAAAGGTTGAAGAGCATTGAGGATCCAAAATTCCAAAAAGTTGTGCCAAATACGGCTAAGGTAATCTTCTCCTGGGGTAAGAAAATCCTTATTTTTTCGAAAAATTCAAAGTTTTGTAAACAGAAAATTTATAAAAATGACCATATAATTGATATTCATGTCAACACCGAAGTGCTGACTACTGGGCTGGTGATACCCTCGGGGACGAAACGTCCACCAGCAGTGGCATCGACCCAGTGGTGTAAATAGTTATCAAAAGTACCAGGATTATAATTTTATACGCCAGACGCGCGTTTCGTCTACATAAGACTCATCAGTGACGCTCAGATCGAAATAGTTAAAAAGCCAAATAAAAAAAAAGGTTGAAGAGCATTGAGGATCCAAAATTCCAAAAAGTTGTGCCAAATACGGCTAAGGTAATCTACTCCTGGGGTAAGAAAATCCTTATTTTTTCGAAAAATTCAAAGTTTTGTAAACAGAAAATTTATAAAAATGACCATATAATTGATATTCATGTCAACACCGAAGTGCTGACTACTGGGCTGGTGATACCCTCGGGGACGAAACGTCCACCAGCAGTGGCATCGACCCAGTGGTGTAAATAGTTATCAAAAGTACCAGGATTATAATTTTATACGCCAGACGCGCGTTTCGTCTACATAAGACTCATCAGTGACGCTCAGATCGAAATAGTTAAAAAGCCAAATAAAAAAAAGGTAAGTTTTCTTTACAAATGACAATGTCCGAGCACTTCGGCTTTCCCACAAATAAAAACTGCCACGAAATAGCCCCATAGTTCTAAACATATCTTTAAACACAAATAAATCAAATTCAAATGTATACATTAAACCATGGTCGGTTTTTAACATTGAATACTATACACAATCACGATTTTTAATTGATAGATGTCTCATTGGCAATCATAGTAAGGGTAACATACCTGTGTAGAAATGAACCCCCCTCGTGGATTTCTCTGTCTACCTAACCATTTCATTATCAGAATGCCGTTGTCTGTATCGTCTTATAGATTGTATCCTAACAGTATATAAGAGGTCATTTCAACATCTATAGCTCTGACTTTAGTTTGGGGTGGTGTCCAGGTTTTCCAAGGTTGCAGTTTGTCTGCTTCAGTGTCAGGTAAAGTCCAGTATTTTTCACCGCCTTAAAAGGTTAAACAATGTTTTTTTTTTAAATAATATCATATCAAATTGTCATTCTTTGATTCTCAGACAATATGGTTTTTTCACCTCTCAAACTAGAGGCTCTAAAGAGCCTGTGTCGCTCACCTTGGTCTATGTGAATATTAAACAAAGGAAGCAGATGGATTCATGACAAAATTGTGTTTTGGTGATGGTAATGTGTTTGTAAATCTTATCTTACTAAACAGTCTTGCTGCTTAAATTTATCTCTATCTATAATGAACTTGGCCCAGTAGTTTCAGTGGAAAATGTTAATAAAAATTTACAAATTTTATGAAAATTGTTAAAAATTGACTATAAAGGACAATAACTCCTAAAGGGATCAACTGATTATTCCAGTAATGTTGACTTATTTGTTAATCTTACTTTGCTGAACATAATTGCTGTTTACAGTTTATCTCTATCTATAATAATATTCAAGATAATAACCAAAAACAGCAAAATTTCCTTAAAATTACCAATTTAGGGGCAGCAACCCAACAAAGGGTTGTCCGATTCGTCTGAAAATTTCAGGGCCGATAGATCTTGACCTGATCAACAATTATACCTCATGTCAGATTTGCTCTAAATGCTTTGGTTTTTGAGTTATAAGCCAAAACTGCATTTTACCCCTATGTTCTATTTTAAGCCGTGGCGGCCATCTTGGTTGGTTGACCGGGTCATGCCACACATTTTTTAAACTAGATACCCTAATTATGATTGTGGCCAAGTTTGGTTAAATTTGGCCCAGTAGTTTCAGAGGAGAAGATTTTTGTAAAAGATAACTAAGATTTACGAAAAATGGTTAAAAATTGACTATAAAGGGCAATAACTCCTAAAGGGGTCAACTGACCATTCCGGTCGTGTTGACTTATTTGTTAATCTTACTTTGCTGAACATAATTGCTGTTTACAGTTTATCTCTATCTATAATTATATTCAAGATAATAACAAAAAAAAGCAAAATTTCCTTAAAAGTACCAATTCAGGGGCAGCAACCCAACAAAGGGTTGTCCGATTCGTCTGAAAATTTCAGGGCAGATAGATCTTAACCTGATCAACAATTATACAACACGTCAGATTTGCTCTATATGCTTTGGTTTTTGAGTTATAAGCCAAAAACTGCATTTTACCCCTATGTTCTATTTTTAGCCGTGGCGGCCATCTTGGTTGGTTGACCGGGTCACGCCACACATTTTTAAAACTAGATACCCTAATTATGATTGTGGCCAAGTTTGGTTAAATTTGGCTCAATAGTTTCAGAGGAGAAGATTTTTGTAAAAGCTAACGACGACGGACGACGACGACGGACGCCGGACGCAGGACGACGACGACGGACGCCGGACGCCAAGTGATGGGAAAAGCTCACTTGGCCCTTCGGGCCAGGTGAGCTAATAAAAGTTGTTTTTATTCTTTTACTTCTAGCATTATTTGAAGAATTGATTTGAATACTTTCATATCTTCATAACTAGGTGAAAGTAAACTATAGAAGTTTGCACAGATTTATTCCCATTCTGCTTTGGAAGAAATAAAACAAATAGCTTAATCCAAAACGATATTAAACATCGCTTATTGAAAACAAATAACAAGTAGTTGGATCGAATACGATTTACTTTACAATATCGTAAGGTTGAAAGCAATAGAACTTCTTCTGATTAATTATACAATAAACAATTCCTTTTACAAAATGTAACCGTATCAATGATACTTCAGTTGTCCCACTTTAAGACTGGTTACATCTTCTAATCCGCGGTTGTGTATTTCTAACATCAGCGAAACAAATTAAAAACCAATTGTTCAGAGAACAATTGAAGGTCTTTCAGTTAAGATCTATTTTGATATTAAAATATTAAAAAGCAGTCTAATATGTCAGTTCCTATGGCTTTATGGTGTTTAAATATGAATTTAAAGCAAAGGTCAAAATCTAGAACGTCCTATTAAACTTTGGTCTTGACCTCAATGTCAAGGTCACAAACCAAGGACATTGAATCAAAAGACCATAGGTCTAAAATATGTATGGTTAATGAGTAATATCACTTCACACATAATTCTAAATATAAGAGGGGCGAAAACTCCAATTTATTGTCTACGGACCCTTTCAACCAAAATTTATAAGTTACTACATGTCCCAACTAACAATTTTGTAAAAATAATTTGTCGATATCTTAAAAGTTTAATGAAAATGAGTGAAAATAAAACCAAAATCAAAATTTAGACCTTGACCTTTGACCTTGACCTAAATTTATGACCTTGACCTTTGACCTTGGCCTAATTTTCATTTTTTGGACCAAGGACCTCAAATCTAAAGACTCTTGGTCTCTATCACTTATGGTTTACCATTTAGAAATACATATCACTTAATTCAAGTGAAAAAGGGATATAACTCTCATATGGAGTCTCCTTAAAGCTTTGGTCCAAATGAATATCCTTATCCTCAAGATGTAACGAGCAATTTGGTAAAATAAATTTGTCGTAATCTTTTACGGTTGCGAAGGAGTAGTGGCAACAGACAAACAGTGTTTGGGGAGATAACTCTTACATCGTAAAGTATTTTGTTACGCAATTGTAATTTTTTAAAGCGTATAAACTATACGATACCATATTCCAAATATCTTAGCGACATCTTTTGAAACATCAATACTACGCAAGAAAAAAAATAAGGAGGAAGAAAAAAAAAAATATAAATAATAATAATAATTAAAAACAAATTGTTGAACAATTGAAGGTCTTTCCACTAGTAACAATCTATTTTGATATTGAAATATGAAAAATCAGTTTAAAATGTTAGTTTCTATGGCTTTATGATGTATTAATATGAATTTAAAGCAAAGGTCAAAATCTAGAACGTCCTATTTACCTTTAACCTTGACCTCAATTTCAAGTTCACAAACCAAATTAAAAAGCAGTCTAAAATGTCAGTTCCTACGGCTTTATGGTGTTTAAATATGAATTTAAAGCAAAGATCAAAATCTAGAACCTCCTATTAAACTTTGGTCTTGACCTCAATTTCAAGGTCACAAACCAATTTGTAAAAAATAATTTGTCGATATCTTATAAGATTAATGAAAATGAGTGAAAATAAGCCAAAATCAAAATTTAGAATATGACCTTGACCTTTGACCTTGACCTAATTTTCATTTCTTTTAGACCAAGGATGTCAAATCAAAAGACCCTAGGTCTTTATCAGTTATGGTTTACCAGTTAGAAATGCAAATCACTTATATCAAATACATAAGGGGAAATAACTCTCATATGGAGTCTCCAGATAGCCTCGGTAAAAATTAAAATCCTAATCCTGAAGATGTAACGAGCAATTTGGTAAAATAAATTTGCTGTCATCTTTTACGGTTTGCGAAGGAGTAATGGCCACAAGAAAAACAGTAATTAGGGAGATAATTCCTACAAGGTAAAGTATTTTGTTACGCAGTTGTCAATATTAAAGCGTAAAAACTATACGATATATTATTCCAAATATCTAAGCGACATTTTTTGAAACAACAAAACTACGCAAGAAAAAAAATTGAAGTGGAAGAAGAAAAATAATAAGAATTAAAAACCAATTGAAGGTCTTTCCACCAGTTAATATCTATTTTGATATTGAAATATAAAAAATCAGTCTAAAATGTCAGTTCATATGGCTTTATGATGTTTAGATATGAATTTAAAGCAAAGGTCAAAATCTAGAACGTCAAATTAACCTATGACCTTGACCTCAATTTCAAGGTCATAAACTGAGGATTTCAAATCAAAAGACCCTAGTCTCTAATATGTATGGTTAATAAGTTATATCACTTTAAACATAATTTAAGATATGATAGGGGCTAAAACTTCCGTTCATTGTTTACGCACCCTTTCAACTAAAATTATTTAGTTACAACATGTCGCAACTAACAATTTATACAAAATAATTTGTCGATATCTTATAAGGTTAATGAAAATGAGTGAAAATAAGACAAATTAAAAAAATTAGAATATGACCTTGACCTTTGACCTTGACCTAATTTTCATTTTTTTGGACCAAGGACCTCAAATCAAAAGATCCTAGGTCTCTATCACTTATGGTGTTCCAGTTTAAAATGCATTTCAAAATTTCAAATACAAAAAGGGAAATCACTCTCACATTGCTTCGGTCGAAATTGAACAAAGCATGCGAAGGATATAACGAGCAATTTTATAAAATAAATTTGTTGTAATCTTTTACGGTTGCGAAGGAGTTGTGAGCACAAGGAAAACAGTGCATACATACAAAGAAAAGTATTCGGTTACGCAGGGTAAATTTCAAAAGCGCATAAACTGTTCAATATCATATACTGAATATCTAAGCGACATATTGCGAAACAAATGTTTATCGCAAGAACAAAATTAGGCGGAAAAAAAAAAATAATCAGAAGAAAAACAATAGGTCTTTCCACAGAAAAGTGGAAAGACCTAATAAACCAATTGATTAGAGAACAATTGTAGGTCTTTCCACTAGTAAAGATCTATTTTGATATTGAAATATGAAAAATCAGTTTAAAATGGTAGTTCCTGGCTTTATGATGTATTTATATGAATTTAAAGCAAAGGTCAAAATCTATCACGTCGTATTAACCGTATTAATCAATTTCAAGGACCAAGGACCTTAAATCAAAAGACCCTAGGTCTTTGATATGTTTGGTTAATGAGTAATACCACTTTATGCGTAATTCTAAATGTAAGATGGACAAAAACTCCCATTTCCTGTATGCACACCCTTTCAACCAAAATATACAAGTAAGGACATGTCGCAACTAACAATTTATGAAAAATTATTTGTCAATATGTTATACGGTATTTGAAAAGAAGTGAAAATAAGCCAAAATGAAATTTAGAATATGACCTTGACCTTTGACCTTGACCTCATTTTCATTTTTTTGGATCAAGGACCTCAAATCTGAAGACCCTACATTGTAGGTCTCTATCACTTATGGTTTACCAGTTGAAAATGCATATCACTTGAATCAAATGAAAAAGGGGGAATAACTCTCATATGGAGTCTCCATATAGCTTCGGTCAAAATGAATATCCTTATCCTAAAGATGTAACGAGCAATGTGGTAAAATAAAGTCGTAATCTTTTACGGTTGCGAAGGAGTAGTGATCACAAGAAAAACAGTGTTCGGGGAGATAACTCATACAACGTAAAGTATTTTGTTACGCGGTTGTAAATTTTTAAAGCGTATAAACTATACGATATCATATTCCAAATGTCTAAGCGACAACTTATTAAACAACAATACTACGCAAGAAAAAAAATAGGCGGAATAAAAAAAAATAATAATCAGAACAAAATCAAAAGGTCTTTCCACGGAAAGGTGGAAAGACCTAATTATTAATTGCAATACATACCATTGACTTTTGCATTTTTCTCAAGTTCTGCTAAGATTGCACCTGCTATCGGATGTTTGGCCAACGATAAGGCATAGAATGATATAGCAAGTTCATATATGTTAGCAATGGATGCAGGTGCACCGTTTGCCACAAATTTAACTGCTTTATTTATAGATTCAGTTACACTCTTCGGTACCTGGAACAAGATATATCAATCATTTGTTGGTAATGTGTTCTTTTTTATCTTAATTTTAAAAGCAGGCATACTGCATTCACATTACCAAAGTTAAACAATTAATAAGGTTCTTTACGCTAAGCTTTATATGTACTTTACCTTATTTCTTACATCAACTTTATTTGTACGCTGGTGAAGAGTTGTCTCATTGGCAATCAAACCATCTCCCAATTCTTCATAATAAACGTTCTGTTTGGACTTCATTTGGATTTGATTTTGTTTTTGTTTAGGTTTGCTGTCTGACCATTTGAATGCTTGTTTATAGTAATAGAAATGAAAAGAATCGGTCAATTCACCAGTATATCAATATCAGACAGTCAGTTAAAAAAATTGCAAGGTTTTTTCAATTTTAAAATCCCACCGATCGATGCATGTAGTGTAAACCTAGTTTAAACAGGACAGTTACATCGAATCACAGTACCTATCTTATGTTTTATTTACCTCCTTGGATACTTGATTATTGTCTCGTGCTTCAAGAAGTG
This sequence comes from Mytilus galloprovincialis, assembly GCF_965363235.1. Classification (NCBI taxonomy): domain Eukaryota; kingdom Metazoa; phylum Mollusca; class Bivalvia; order Mytilida; family Mytilidae; genus Mytilus; species Mytilus galloprovincialis. The sequence goes on along the minus strand of NC_134840.1, from coordinate 1,706,801 downwards.
CTATGAGGACAAATGCAGTCAGACTCCTTTTACTAGACACCGATCCTCCCTGAAAAAACGGGGAAAAATCAGTGTAAACTGTGTAACTTACCATTAATGACAATATAGTATATAATTAGGATTTCTAGATGGTATAACAAGGCTCCTATTTTGTCCCTTACTTTTGAAACAACGAGGAAGGAAGTTATCAAACACAAAAGCTGTATGTTAAGAAAACAAATAGCTATGTAGATAACGGCAGATGTATTTAGCTGTTGCAATTGTGCCATTGTCATGCAAATCCAATCTTACATGTGTATTAGACATTTTAAAACAAAATAATATTGTAAAAACAGATTTTTAGACATATAATTTTTTTGTGCAAATAAGATAGAAAAGAAGTTTCTGATGAAAGTTAATTCGATAAAGCGTTTCGGACGAATCAATTTTAAAGCCTGTTGTTTTGATTGGTTTGCTGGTTTGCTATCATAGGATCAGTAGTCAGAACTTCGGTACTGACAACATTAATAAAAAAAATCTTTCTAACCTAATCCGTTTATAGACAAATATAAGAAATCCAGGTTACACCTAGTCAAGCGAAATTGACCTTAATATGATTTGGCTCCTTTTTAGTCGTACGCCTCTTCTTCAACTTTTTCAGTTCTTATGTCCGCTCAAATATTTGGGCTCTGGAGTTCCTGATGAAGGTGAATTCATTAAAGTATTTAGGTTTATAAACCATGACAATGAAAGATTAGTACTGATAGTTATAAATATAAATGGTAGCAACACATGTTAATGTACCTGCATTTCCTTGTGAAGAACAATTCCTGGTTCGGTAAAGGCCCCGGATGTTTCTTGTTGCTTTATAATCCATTGAACAGCCTTTCTTATGACGTTGATATCAATATAGGTAAAACTTACAGCTTGTGAAAAGGATTTGATCACAAAAGCAGTCAACCTATGAAATCAAAAGTTTGTTTTATGTTTAAACATTAAAAATCTTGTTATAACAGTAAGAAGATGTGGTATGATTGATAAACATAAGAAGATGTGGTATGATTGCGACCAAAACATTCTCCACCTGTAAACACATTTTTTTCATATATTATTTGTTATTTTCTGAGCGTCAAGTTTTTTCATTAGTTTTCAATGCCATTGGTTTACTTCCTTGTTTTGTATTACAGCTTCGATTATTTCTGAACCACCTCGTTTGTCTCCTATACGCGTGCTAGCCTTGAATAAGATCATCATCATCATCATCATCATCATCATCATCATCATCATCATCATCATCATCATCATCATCATCATCATCGTGCTAGCCTTGAATGAGATAATTTATTGTTTTCTCATCATCATCGTCGTCGTCGTCGTCGTCATCATCATCATCATCATCATCATCATCATTGTTGTTGTTGCCTTTATTATTTTAATTTGTTGCTAGTTAAAGTACGATTATACGATGTGGCGTTAGAGATTGCAAAATATATTTTCAGACATAATATAGAATAAATCTTACCACGTAGTTCCATTTTTATCGTTGTTCCCAAAAGCGCTGAAAGATCCATCATCATGAACATATGATAGTTCTCTTTGGTAACCTATTGAAGAGAATGATGTTGATAATTTTTTCATGCATTTTTCAAGAAATACTTTTAGTTATTCTAAGCTAAAAAATACAAACATGAATATTAATAAGTTATTACGTTAGTTATGTAAAATAAGAAGATAAGTTATGAACGCCGATAAAACAACGTAACATCGTTCAAGCATTTACGTGTATTCGCTGTTATACACAAGAAGAAAATCAAACGTACAATTTATTTGCTAAAACTTTTTGACGTATGGTACATACAGACACTTGCTTTTTGTTGTAGCATATTTATCCTGAACATTCTTTTATTCCTATCATTTTTTTATTCAAAATCTTTTTTTTATTTTGATAACTATATCGCAACTCATTAAAGGATAAAGTCAAACAACCATAGGTTATCGATTTACTTTAAAGCACTAATTTAACATACGTTTTAATTGATTAGAAATGTGAATAAACGTAAAGTGGCTAATTACATGGGCGCAGAAGGCATAAACTATCCACACCTTTATGAATAAATGACGTAACCATTTCGAGGCATAAGAATCCAGTCCTGTTATTTTGTTCCATTCAATCTGATAATAGTTGTAAGTTTGATATTCTAGCTCTATCGATATATTTGTATTACCTCCCTCTAAAATGCTCTCGACTCTATTTCGTACATCATTTGCAAGTCTGTTTGTTGTTTTCAAGTAAGAGCTGACGTAAACATTTGGAGCGAATCTGATCATGTTCTGTTCTCCACAACCGTATGAAATCTGAAGGAGATCCTCTAGTCCGGCCAATATTGCCCCTAACAGGTCACCTATGAAAAACACGTATAATTGATTAACAGATGGTAATTCGAGAAACGAAAGTATTAAAATAAACATTCAAAATTGTGTTGGTTCAAGTGAACGACGGTGTATTCGTTTACAATTGTTTTAGGTGGCACTTACAAATAAACAACGAATCTTATGGCATAAGAAGGTGAATATCTGAATCGTTTTATTTCCTGTGACATAGCAGTTTCCAAGCAAAGAATGTGTTATCCATTTGTTTAATATGTTGGAGCTTTTGATTTTTCCATTTAATGACGGACTTTTTGAATTTTCCTCGGAGGTTCTTTCATTTGTTATTTTACTTTTTTGGTATACAATATCTTTTTTGGTATACAATATCGAAACGCGCGTCTGGCGTACTAAATTATAATCCTGGTACCTTTGATAACTATTACAGTATGTTTTCAAGTAACAGAATATTTCTACTGTGTTATTTTCAAATTTCTTCTTTTAAATCATGTTTTATCTTTTGTTAATTGTCTACGTTTTACTGTGTATTTAGTACGTTTAAACAGCAATGAAACCTTTTTTACTTTGCCTAATTTAATCGTATACTAGTAGTTTTCTTGTTACTTTTTAATGCATTAAAGCATGACCTGTTAAGAATACCCGATGTCTATTATTGAAACTATGATTGTTAGGGAATTAAAATACTGGTGTCCAAATAAATACATGTAGTTCAATATAATTTCAGACTCACCAATAACTTGAATTTTGATAAATCCTGAATCTTCAACAAGATTTGGTGGGAAAGACAAAGAAATTGTCTCTCTAACTCTTCCTCCTTGACGGAGGTCAATAAATAATGGAACGTTGTAGTTTTGTTTTATACCTTCGGCCTGCAATTTTCAATTACATATATCTAATTTTAGGCTTATTTTATATTTACTCAATTTGCGGTGGTTGCAATCGATTACGTTTCGCTATCAGATTTGAAGAAGAAATTATAATCATTTCGGAATCAAAATTCCAAAAAGTTCATTGACTAAAAATACATCACTATATGAAAAACAATGCACTTCATATAAAACAAAATATTCGTTTGTCATGTCATTGTTTTATTTATTTCAATTCAATGCTTATACTGTTCACACAAGTTTTTATCTTAAGACTTCATACCAGACATAAAGAAAACAAATCCAAGAATAAAGATGTAAAGAAAATTTAATATGATGCACACAAGTATTTATAGTTCTTACTCTGTAGTTCAAATAAAGTAAATAGCAATTTTATGGCAATGCACTACTTTAACTGTGCTGAAAAATTGAACATATCTTTAATTGGATATAAAAGCGAACATTTTTATGGACCATAGAAAGTATACAAAATAGCTACTGTAGATCTAAGAACAAGGCAAAATATACCATTAGCTTTAAAAAGATCCTTTTATGAAAATTTAATAGTAAAAAAGTATTCAACAAATGTTAACCGGTCGTTCATCAGATTTTGTGTTAAACCAAAATCGTCACAATATGTTTTATACTTTCAAGTTTGAAAAACAAATAGGATAAACTATTTCCTTTGAACATTTACTACTTTCTGGTATTTTCTTTCCGAATAAGTGGTGGTACACATAAAACAAAAAAAAGTAATAAATAATGATCGTTCTGCTTATACATGTATTAGTAATCTGCCACTAATCAAATTACCTCTATTAGGAATTCACGCTGTACAGCGTCAGCTCCAATAGTAGATCTTGCAGTTCCGTCTAAAAGTATTTTACCAAGAGCTATTGGTTTGAGAGGGAAATATACAGACGCCACACTGTCTTCCTTCACTAACACAGACTGTTAAAAAACGAGTAAATTCTTATTGATAAGTTTGAAGGAAATATTCGTTATGCCCGTGCCTGAACAGACGTTTAAGTTTGTCCGTAATAAAATAAAATATGTTTAACTTGTAAGTATTCATTCATGGAATTTGGTACTTCATTACTGACAGTTTTTCTCAAAAGTAAACGACAATACCAGACGTAAAAACGGAAAGTCTCTAATCAAATGGCAACATTAAAAGCTCAAACTCATAATAAAACAAATGGATACAACTGTCATCCTGACTTTGTACAGGCATTTTCTTATGTAGATAATGGTAAATAAAACCTGGTTTTAAATAGCTAGCTTAATTTTTTTAAACTTGTATGACCATCGCATAAAATTATATTCTATTGGCAACAATGTGTGAACAAAATAAACAGGCATATTTGTTTTTACCATACCATAATACCGGTCACAGAATGATAGGATGTAAGTATGCAGCCACGTCAAATTGATATTACCAAACTTACACTTCATAGGTAAAGTTATAATACACAAAGACAAATACAACACGTAATAAAGATGATAAACAACGTCAGTACCTCAAATCTATACTCACAAACCATCGTGTATTATTTGTGAAGTTGATATGGAATATTCATGAGCAAGGTCTTATCATCTGTCGATGATTTTTTTTTAGGACGAGACTTCAAATTTACCATATGAACACATATTTGATATTTTTAGTGTACCCCTAGAATCCTGATTTAAACAAGTCATCGCATCCTAAATTAACAGTTAAATTCTTTATATAAACTCACATACGATTCACATGAACTCCTTGTTCATTTGAAGAAACGTATTCATCAGCTCTTCAGCAGTTAATTATCTTAAACATTTATAAGCTTTCACATATTCAAATGTGCGTTTCTAATGAAAATAATCAAGAAAAGCTCTTCGGACGTATGACTATAATCTTGTTTTGTTTTCATATTTTATAACACGTAGTTAAATCTTCATATTTTGTTTTTAAAAGTCTCTTTTAGAGTTACGTTCGTTTCTCTTACTGTTTAGGAAGTATATCACATCCATTTAATACATTGTATAACAAAAATGCGTGCTATAAACGATACAATCTATTCGTATGAAAATATTAATCACAAAACAATGAACGAAACAAATATGAATATAAGAAAAGAACATATTGTATATCTTGTTACGAGACAGCTTTGCGTAACAGATAAAAACAAAACCCCAAAGATCTTAACATTTATACGTCGTCAACTGCTTTCAACAATACGAAACCGTATACCATGTATACTTGCAGTAAGCTTTAAAAAAAGAACTCTTTATTGAATATTGTGAAGTGTTATAAATGATGATTCAATTGTGCTAGTGTACATATTCATTGAAACTATACTCTCAGCAAAAACTTTGTAATTCGTATATATGAAACACAAAAGAATAACAATCATTAAATAGTTACCTTTGTCCAACCGTCTGCGCCTGGACTATAGTCGTTTCCGTTAGCATCAACAAATGTAAAGTTAACATTGTTATCAAGCTTCACCGAAACCTAGGAGTAAACGTCGTGGTATGTATTCAAAAATATACAAATAGTTCATACAGTGCGAAGATCTTCCAATATGCAAGTATTACCTTAGCGGTATTTGGCACAACTTTTTGGAATTTTGGGTCCTCAATGCTCTTCAACTTTGTACTTGTTTGGCTATAAAAATTTTGATCTGAGCGTCACTGATGAGTCTTATGTAGACGAAACGCACATCTGGCGTATTAAAATATAATCCTAGTACCTATAACTACTTCATTTTTGCACTTGTTTTAACAATTTCATGTCTACACACTTAAACAGTTTTACAGACAGTAAAATATCTCATTGTTGATTATTGGAAAAGTAGCTGATTTTAATTTTAATTTAATTTAATAATGAAATTGTACCTGTTGATCTTGGTCTAAGTAATTGAAAACTGTGACTTGGACTATAATAATTTCACCTCGTATGGCAGAAAATGGAAGTTCAAAACGCATAAAAAACCTTTGGAAAATTGTTATCTGAAATAGAATGCATTATTGTTCCTTCTTATATCTGATTTATAATAAGTATTCCTCAATAAGGGACTTAAACGGTAGTTTCCAACAAATACTTTCCGATGAAAAATGTTCGTGTTGCTTACAGGAATATATGATAAAATACGATATGATGCTAAGCAATACTGTAAGAATTGATAAGGTACTTTCCCATTAACTTTTTTAATGAAAATCGGTTATGTTTTCTTTTTCTCATCGACTTGTTTTTCTACGATTTTCTAAATTATATAGTTTCTTATTTTTTATTTTTACCTTTTGCTAAAAGAACAAATCTGTACAGAATGTAGTTTTATTTGAGGATGTAAAAATACTCTGTAACGTCCCGTTTGTGTGATTGTCTTTTTGCTTTAAATCTATCTGATAAGTAAAACTCTTTGAAAGGGATTTTTTTTATAGTTTGTTCTTTTGTTTTACCACTATCCAAGGTAAGTTTGATGTGTTCGAACTTTTAATTTTGCTGATGCTAAGGGAGTTTCCGGTTGGAATTTTCCTTGGAGTTCTATATTTGTGTGATATGACTTTTTTGTACATAAATCAGACCGCTAGTTGTTTTCTTTTAAATTGTTTTGAATTTCTCATTTCAGGGTCTAGTATAGCTAGCAGTGACTTATATTTATACTTGTAGTAAAGGCAACAGTAGTATACCAGTGTTCAAAATTTTATAAGTCGATTGATTAAAACTCTTGTTGCGAGTTGTCTCATTGGCAGTCATACCATATCTTCTTATATTTAGACGTTCTTTTCCAATCATGTGTATTGCGTGAATGCATATATTAGATTGACATGACACCAAGGCAATACAATTAATTAATATACAGACCTTTGTCTTAAAAATAAAAATTCAATTCAATTGTAAACCCATAAGATAAAATGATTACATTTGCAGTATTTTCAGCAACTCCAAGACCGGACCTCGGATTTACGGCAAATGCTGATGCAATCCATTCTGTTATAGTGTCAGGAACTGTTGCTATTATTGTTGCCGTTCCATCAGAACTGAAATAAAAAAGAGTCATAATCCCGTGGCTTGTATGAAATAGATTCCATAATAAAGCGTGATGTTAAAAAAGCATATACATCTATTGTTCAAGATCGATTGAGATATTGTAACAGAAGTAATTGATTGATTGTTGGTTGCTAGTGGCAAATATTTCATGCATGTTCAGGAAAAAAACTAAATTATAATGAATACAATATGTATTTCTTGTTATATAGGCATTCTAACAGATAAAGAAAAACAAGATTCCATAAATTTATTTGAAGATGAAATTCGTTATCTGATGAAATAATGCTTAATCGAACAACAAGGTAGAATCATGTCAAATTCTGGTTATAGAAATAATAAAAATTCAAATATTATTAGAAAATACAGAAAACAGATTTATTTCACTTCTCTCATGTCAACATGAAGAACTATGTACAACTTTGACTTTAATTTGTTTTACAATAAGAGTACGACTGCTCTAGTTAAATCTATATCATCATAAGCTTTTTACTTATTGTTTTCTTATTCTTATATAGATATGAGAAGATGCGGTATGAGTGCAAATGACACAACTCTGCTTCAAAGTTGTAGTTTTACAATTTTACAATTTGTAAAATATAAACCATAATATATTAGATTACGGTATTCCCCCACGGAGCCTCAGCTCACACCGAACAGCAAGCTATACAGAGCCCCTGAAATAATTAGTGTAAAACCATTCAAACAGGAAAACCAACAGTCTAATCTATAAAACACGAATGTGTCCATAGTACACAGATGCCCTACTCGCACTATCATTTTCTGTGCGACCCTTTAGTGGACCCTTAAATTGGGATAACAACTCTAATTTGGCATTTAAATTAGAAGGATCATATCACAGGGAACATGTGTACTAAGTTTCAAGTTAATTGGACTTCAACTTCATCAAAAAATACCTTGACCAAAAACTTTTACCTGAAATTTGCACTATCATTTTATAAGTTCAGTGAACCATGAAATTGGGGTCAAAAGATCATATCATAAAGCACATGTGTACTAAGTTTCAAGTTGATTGGACTTCAACTTCATCAAAAACTACCTTGATCAAAAACTTTAACCTGAACGGACGGACGGAAGGACAGACGGACTAACGAACGGACGAACCACCCAGAAAACATAATGCTCCTGTACTTTCGTAGGTGGGGCATAAAAAACCCCGAGAAACACTAATAAAACACATCAACAAACGACAACTGCTGAACACTACGTTCCTGACCTAGAACAGATCCAAACAAATGCAGCGAGTTTAAGTGTTTCAATAGGTACCAACATTCATCCTTATTGGAATCAATAGTGTAACAATAAAGCATAGAACGACGTACTTAAGAATATCAACTGAAATCGCTTAACTCAATTAAAAAACATATACACACAAGTGAACATACAATGGACGATTAAAGTTGATCTATGCAAAATGTTAATACAAAATCGATAAACTAAAGGATGATACCCCCCCACCCCCAAATAGAATAGAATGTAGGAGAGAAGGTCACAGGACAACAAGTTACGGACAAAAGGTCACGAGAAAAAATTTCAATTTCTATTGAACAAGAAACAACTAATTTTAGAAATATTTTATTTTTCTTTTTCTTGAACGATTATCATGATTATATATACCAAATAATTGTTATGAAAACAAAATGGTAAAATACTTTTAACATAAATGGCTTCATGGTTCCAAGAAATATATCCTTAAATTGAATAATTTTTCATTAATCAAGGCTTATAAACAATTTCGTAACCTTAGAAATAAAAACAGGTAATAAAAAGTGTATAGTTTGTTCAAGATCTTTCTGTTATATATTCAAATAATTGAAAACAAATTATTTGTGATTTTTTGTCCTGTGACTTTTTGTCCTATTAAATTTGTGACTTAATGCCCTGTGACTTTCCTCAGAATATTGTATATGTTCTAAACCATATGAGCATATGGACTGTACGCGTACGGTCCAAACCGTATACGCATACTCTTACTGTCCGACCATACGCGTACGCATTATGGGTTAAATTTATACAAACATTTATCATGATCTTTAATTTGGGTTTTACAAATTGTTATTATTACAATAAGATGTATAAAATGAACATATGAACATTTGAAATAAAATGTTTAATTGTATATCTGAATCCTATTTTTGTACTCTCGCTCATGTTAACACCACAAGTACCGTAGTATTTGTTACATTTACATGTTTGCAGTTCACGCATGCTCCTCAGTCCTTAGCTTTTGCATTTAGTTCAATTAGTGTATTACTCATCGACAAGACAAGAGATTAACAGATTTAAATAGTCAAAATATTTTATTTGAATTACAATCGAACTTTTTATATTAATTTGAGAGTTAAGTTATGTTGATTTGTTATATGCGTTTATATCTAATAAACTTTGATCAACTTCTTTATATTATAGTCAGACCGTACGTACGCGTACGGTCCGATGGTATGAGTATGTTAAAAAAACGTACACATATGGTCCAGACCATGCATACGCGTACGGTCCAAATACTCATACGGTCTGGTACATATACATGTAAATGTAAATATTTTTGTTGTAATGTATGCAGAACAAATTGATAACAGAAATATTTTTTGAAAAATAAATAATTTTGTTGTTCATAGTACGAGAACAGAAGTGAATTTTAAAACTCATACCAAACACTATCAAAGCTGGTATATATGCAAAATAGCGAGATTTAGATATAACATTGAATAAACATAATAAGTAAATATCCAATAACAAATAAGCCAGTTTCTTAACATTATTTATGATATGCTCTTTATTGATCGGTAATTGGTTTGATAGAGTATTCTTATTTTTTACCAATCACTCACGATATTCCTGACATAAATCGTGTGGCTAGACTTGAATGGCGTGTTATTAGACTAATGAGCTATTTGTTGGAGAACTCTAAATCAAATGCGGTGCTTTAAATGCTTCAAATAAAAGATTATTATCATATCGTAGTCGTTTTTTAACCGCATAGACATTCACAAGACAAAACTATAGATACCAATTAGTGTATAGTTATAGTTGCCTACCCTGTTGTTCTGTTTACCCATATCCACGTTTCCGGAAAGTTCTTTCGTATTCGTGTCCCATCTCCACTCCCATCTCCAGTCCCATCTCCATTCCCATTTCCATTTCCATCTCCATTCCCAAATCCACTTTCATCCCCAATCCAATTTCCATCATTCCCATCTCCATCCCCATTTCCATTCCCATTTCCAGCCCCGAAACCAAATATTCCAGCTGAAATTAAATGCGTTATGGCAAGTCGATCATTACAAATGACAGATATTTTCCTCCTTCATTTTCTGTTTCAACTTATCAGAAAAATACTTTGACAACTATTACAAGTAGCAAAGAAAACGACAATACGACAAAAACAACATATACATTAATGTATATTTAACTTTATACTGGTAATTGGAATGAAAAAGACATGGTTCATTATGCTTGACAAAACAATTTACAAACAGTCAATTAAGAAGAACAAGTCATAAACAACTCAATTGAATATGTTTCTATGCAACCTTTAATTTGATCTCAGGGTAACACATGTTTTGACCCTGTTCAAAAAGAAATGAATGTTAACATTGAATAGTTAACCATGTTAACCAAGGATGCTAACAGGAAATTATTCTTTTTTTAATTGATACGATGCGAATATTTAACACGTAAACACGATGATTATAAAATTATAACAAGAAATCAAACAGACCTAGAAACTCGTCTTTACTTAAGTGCACGTGGTTTGTCCATCTATCATATCTATGTTTATGTTTGTATTAGATCGTAGTCTTTGGAAGTTACCTATATGATTATTAGAAGGCGTCTAATCTAAATATGCATGAAATGCTAATGCATTAAAAGAATTGCATGCATTGATTCTTACCTTGACCTACAATGGAAAATTTTATAATGATTGTGAGTTGGATTGAGAGTTTTCTCATTGGCACTAATATCAAATTTTCTTATATCTATCTATATTTGTTTCTATTTGAACTCTTTGATATTTGAATATACGTTTAAGTGTGCTATATATCTAGTATGAGTATTTAAGTTCAATATGTGATCCTGATATGACATTTAATGTCATTGTATTCTTGTATATATATTGGTATAATCAATCAAGAGACAGCAACTAATATCACAAAAATACAGAACTCCGAGGAAAAGTCAAAACAGAAAGCCCTTAATCAAGTGGCAAAATCAAAAGCTCAAACACATGAAACGAGTTGGTAAAAACTGTCATATTTCTAACCTGGTACGGGCATTTTGCCCATGTAGAAAATGGACGATTAATTTATGATTGTATGATACGTAATATCCGTTTTAAAGAAAGCTCTTAGCGAACCGTTATTGTTTAGTTGGTTTACTTCTACGCAGCAGAGTCCTGTCATTGTTGGTAATTAGTGCTATCCACCATACATTTTCACGAATTAATTTATCGACTAGTACAGTGATGTTGTCAACTCAGTGACAATTATAACTTGCATATGTATGACAATTACAAGTAAAAGAAGATTAAGAGTTCAACTCGAAATGTAAATATTTGTTATTTTTTTTAATGAATTAGATAAGTAGTAGTTTCATATGGCACCCAGCTTTTATTAATACACAGCGTTAAACTTTATAGCTTACCGTGTGACCTACAACATTGCATACTTACGACTTCGTAGAGGAATGTACTGATAAAGCAAAGCATCTGTCAAAACATAAACACCAGCACCCTGTTTACAAAATAGACGATTTTTAAGGTTTTAAATTATTACAAAAAAAAAATCCGATCATTAAAATCAATTTTCATTGTTACATTTGCTAATTTAGTCATGTAACTATGACTTCGATAAAGTTTTCCGTTATTTTCCTATGAAGTAATGTAACGCAACAACAGACAACATCTTATTGGCATCATTCACCTCCCTGTATACATGTACCTGTCGAAGATCACTTATAATTGGTTAGATAATATCAACGGTATATTTTTTACTGACAAGATATAAAAAAGAAGATGTGGTATGCTTATTTTGACAATAAGTTACTCTTCAAAAGTGATGATCGATGCTGAAGAAGTAAAATTACAAAAATGGAGCAAGATGGTTTTTTTTTTGTATTAGAAGTCTTCCAAAAAGACCCGATACCAAAACCTAGAACTTCAGCATTGTCCTCGGAATCATCAATGAGAAATCGGTTCACTTTGTTTTGATACTTGATTTTTAATTGGTTTGCCAGAAAAGTCAACGTTCAGAACATATTCTGCGACTGAGCCATGGGGAAGGGTTAAATGTCTCCCTCGTATTTATCAATCAAAATCTGTTTTTCAACTTAAATTTATACAATTAAGAAGTAAATACTACATCATGGTCATTTGCACTCTAGCTACTTCATTGTAAATAATACCACATCTTATAAGGATATTGTTGAAGTGCACGAAAGAGAGAAACGAGTATATCACTAAAATAAATACGTCAGCGAATCAAATTCAGAATAATTTCTCTACTACTTTACTTGAAATGATCATAAATATAACACTTTGGTAATCAAAAATTCATCTGATATAAGTTTCACCCAAAGATAAAAACAACAGCGAAAACAAGTAAGAATCTTTGATCCAACGATTCATCTGAGGTAAGGATTCTTATCCCAGGAATAAATTACCTTATGCGTATTTGGCACAACCTTTTGGAATTTTGGATCATCAATGCTCTTCAACTTTGTACTTGTTCGGTTTTATAACTTTTTTTATATGAGCGTCACTGATGAGTCTTATGTAGACGAAACGCGCGTCTGGCGTACAAAATATAATCCTGGTAATTTGATAACTAGTTAGATGCACCCTCTTTCAGCAATAAGAACATGACAACATTACAGGGTACAATGGTACATTACATGCTATATTATACACAAAGTCAATTGAACCCCTCTTTTTATCATAATCAATATTTGTTAAGAATTAAAATCAAAATAACAGTCTCAACTATGTTTGTCACTGAATACTTGCACTAAAAATCGAGAATGCATCCTTGCCATCTGTACCATCAAATTGATCAGTAGATCCAGAGAAGCCATCTTCTTGAAGTTCATTCAATACCTTTCAATATTAAATACAATCGTTAACCATATTGCAGCGATTCAATTGAGTATATAAACTAAATAATTCTCAACTGTTTATTTGTAGTGTAATTCGTGTGTTCGACTACCAAATGAAACAAACAAACAAAACATTATATATTATATAACATAATATTCCAGATAATAGCCAATGATCGTTTTAATCAACAGGATGTGAAAGATGATAAAGTAAACAATAAATAAGATGCATATGTCCATAAAAGAGTATTAAGTGAAAGTTATTTTTCTTCTCATATATTTTATGATGGTATGATGATCAACCCATCACGGGAGAGATTATGCTTCATTTTCTATGACGAATACACTATTTTTATATAATGAGTTAAATTGAAGTCTGGAGCTGGCATATCTTTAGTTGCTAGTTACTATAGTTTTTTGTTAATGTATGTTTCATTGTCATTTTGCTTTCATGATCCTCTGGGTTCATAGATCATTTCTAGTAATGGTAAATGATTGCCATAGTCAGTCGATTGAGTGCTGCCTTAGTCCAGTCAGCAGATAGCAAAATAAAACAATTGTAGAATGGAAAGAAATGTATTTTCCCATTCTACCAATGTGACACCCAATTAACCTGAAGAAAAAGGTATAAATAAAGAAAATATTTTTATAAAAAATATATACGAAATATGAAGAATTAAGACATTAGCAACTTATATAGGAGTATGTATTGTTTTAAAAAGATTTTCCTGAAGTAACATTGCTAATGACTTCATTTCCTTTATCATGCATCCAAAATTATCACAAGGATTGAATTTTTGATGAAGAAGATGTGGTATGAGTGCCAATGCGACACCTCTCCAGTTAGGTCACAATGTATAAATAGTCAACAGTTACATGTCACATTTTGGCTTTAAACACGGAGCCTTGGCTAACAACGAACAACAGGCTATGAATAACCGTAAGATTACTAGTCTAAGTGTAAAATTGAGTTTATATACACTAAAAATTAAATCTATATATTTAGAAGTATAAACAAAATTTAAGTTCTTTATATTAAGTTAGCAAAATACGTTTTTAACAAATGACAGATTATATTCACAGAGAGAGATAGCTTACATCTTGTGTTGTGATATCATTTCCTGATTTCAGTAAAATAACACTTTTATCAACAGCGAGGACGTTCACCAATGAGTATGGATGAGCCGTTAATTCAACCCGAACTTCATCACCTGGTTTAGCTCGCCTTTTGTTGAATTTAATAGACACCTGAAGTAATAGATATTATCAAAGGTACCAGGATTATGATTTAATACGCCAGACACGCGTTTCGTCTACATAAGACTCAAAACTTTCAAAAGTATCGTTTAATGACACGTTAGCAGTATTGTTCATTAAATCGTTTGAAATGTCAAAAAAGGAAATCCATTTAATCGGACAAAATTATTGTAGATTTTTGAGTTTGACTGTCCCTTTGGTATCTTTCGTCCCTCTTTTAAATGTTATAAATCTTATCTATCGGAATAAGAGAAAAACATCGACATGTTTCTGACTTGAATCTTTCACTTCTAAAGCCGTTGTTTGTAATTCAGTTATATTGAAAAGATTGTGTGAGCAGCTCTATCAGACAGATACGGATACAGATAATTCTAGTTGTTTAATAGTCATCAATCGATTAATAGGAAACAAATCCGGGTAACAAACAAAACAAATGGTAAAACATCAACTTTAAGAGGAAAAATACACTGAACTGCTTAAAAATAAAATATGCCAAAATACATAGAAACGGACTATGTGATAACAACTGCCTTTATCCTGGCTTGGTACATGACATTTTAGGACAAAATAGTGGGTTGAATCTAAATGTATGGCTAGCCACACCTCCCGTTTATATGGTAATGTTATAATTATATACATATTATTAAATGACAATAATACATGACAGGAATAAAGTAAAATATAAATCTTAGAACAGAAGTAAATTTATTACAATTCTGAATATCATTTACCAACTATTGTTCGAGTTGAGGAAGTGTAGTCCATTCCAGGTGATGTTAGTTAAGTGCTGATAAAGTGAGGTTAGGGTATAGTTTAAAAATTGTCATCGTCTTGTTTGTCGTAAACGTGCGGATTCGCTTTTAATTTACATTCGTTTCTTAAACTTGATTCTTTTTAAGTGGTTTTGTTGTTTATATTTGTGGTTGGGTTTTGGCAAGTAAATTCAAATACATTACAAGGTTAATTTTTTTGCAGAGATGAAGTAAACTGTCATAATTGACAGAATGAGTAAATTTTAAATACGGTACTATAAAACAAGTACAAGAAATTGTACAAACAAGAAAATGTAGTATGATTGCAAATGAGGCAACTCTCTACAAGAGACAAAATGACACAGAGTCACCGTATGGCTTTCAACAATCATCAGCAAAGCCCATACCGCATAGTCAGCTATAAAAGACTCCGAAGTGATCAATGTAAAATAATTCAATTGATAAAAATAACGGCCTAATTTATGAACAAAAAAATAATAAAACACATCAATATACGACAACCACTGAATTACAGGCTCCTGACTTGAGACAGGCACATACTTACAGAATGTTGAGGGGTTAAACATGTTAACGGGATACCAACACTCCTCTTACCTAAAATGTTCCGAAGTCAGCGGAGGGGCCAAAACAGTCAAGAAATAAACAAATATTATTCTTGAGGTAAATGAAATTTAAAAGTAGACGATAACTTCCAAAGACAGATAAGCATTTATACAATATTACATTTTTTTTAATAATTAAAAAAAAACTCACTTTATCAACACAAAAAAACCACAAACACACACACACACACACAAATGAAAAATACATCACAAAACCAAAAAATGGCAATGAAGGCAGAATGATAACAAAAAAATTGTCAGATAATATCATAATATTTGAAACATGTACTGTATTTTTTATATTAAACTTTAATTAAGACATGACTAAATTGGTATGTAGTTTTAAAAAAGGGGACATACACAAAAGTTAAGATTTCAAATCCAAAATATAATACAAATTGCAACAATATCTTATGTTATCGTTATTTTTGGGAACTGTTATTATTATACTGATGTTTTTGGAGGCGGTTTTATAGAATAGCAAATCTCTTGCCTTTTATATCCCGAAGTTTTTATGTAAAGTGGAAAAGATATATGATATGCATATGATGAAGACATAGTCTTTCAATAAGTTAAATTGAAGTTTGGAGCTGGCGTGTCAGTTAACTGCTAGTAGTATGTTATTTATGTTTTATTGTCATTTTGTGTATTTTCTTTTAATACATCGTCTGACATCAGACTCGGACTTCTCTTGAACTTAATGTTAATGTGCGTATTGTTATGGGTTTACTTTTCTACATTGGCTAAAGGTATAGGGGTATAGGAGGTGGGTTGATATCTCATAAACATGTTAACCCCTCCACATTTTTGTGCGCCTGTTCCAAGTAAGGAGCCTCTGGGCTTTGTTGGTCTTGTATTATTTTTAATTTCAGTTTCTTGTGTATAATTAGGAGTTTAGTATGGCGTTCACTGTCAATGAACTAGTATATGTATTTGTTTAGGGGACAGCTGAAGGACGCCTCCGGGTTGGGGAATTTCTCGCTGCATTAAAGACCTATTGGTGACCTTCTGATATTATCATTATGATTTTGACAATGTAACGACTGATTAAGACGTAGTTATAGGAGCGGGTGTCGATATGAGTCTTACATATACTCACTGCATTATCAAATATGTCCTCAATCGGAAATGATATAGCATCAGCAACAACTTCACCATTGTTTCGTCTAACATAATAAATGAGTAACTTTGCTTGAGGAATCATTGCATATGTGATTCTAAGATTCTGGTCTTGCTGCTTTCTATTTCTCATCCTAAATCGCCCTTGTGTTATAAGTGATCCTTTGGCAAAAACCTGTTCAAGAAAAAAAAAATAGTTTTCGAAACATTTGCTAAAAGTACAGAATTATTAAACACAATGTATAAACCAAGAATTCTATTACACTATAAAATCAAAAACGACCACCTCGGTGACGTCTGGTGTTTAGTAAGTCTAAGTTATAGCAGATAAATTGTGTATGCCAGACGCGCGTTTCGTCAATAAAAGTTTTAACAGTGACGTTCGATACAAAGCTCAATCAATAGATTTAAATCAATTCTTTAATACGGAGAGGTAAATGCCATTTTAAATCCTAAAACTGCTGTAAACAACATGTTTTAGAATAATATATATGTCTCTCCATATTGGCACAACTATATAGTTTTATTCAAAGAAATCATTGGGCTTTCAATCACTTTGCTAGACTTGATTTGGATCGGGGATATACTGTAAACACTAAAATGTATCAAATGGTACGTATAAAGCTCAATAAGAATACTAATATTCACCTTGACATCATGGTCATAAAAGTGAGAGGCTGACGATAACAAAGAGACAGTTTTATAGACCCAGGTGTCTCCTGTCATGAAGGTATCACCCATCAGGTAAATGCACACAGCGTCAATATTATAATGATTTTTTATTTTAGTTTCTTGTGTATTATTTGAAGTTAAGTATGACGTCCATTATCACTGAACTTGTAACCATATTTGTTTAGGGTACAGCTGAAGAACGCTGTTATCTGCTCTATGGTCGGGTTGTTGTCGCTTTGACACATTTCCTATTTCCATTCTCAACTTTATTGTTTCCTTAAGTCATAGAAAATATTATATACAGTATTTTTGAACGAATTGATTCATATGGATAGATATATTAACACTGTATTAGAATCAAAATTGTAATTTAAAAAAATCTGAGTATCTAATTTTTCATATTTCTTATTTATTGCTTTTATAATTAAAAATCACATACTTTGTAACTGCAGAAGCGGATCATTTCTGTACAGCGTATAATCAATGGTAATCTCCTCCCAGGCTGAAAATCAATAAATAAAAGTTATAATACGATTTTTTTGTAACACGTTTGATAATTATCATAACTCTTTCGTAAAAATGCAATACAAAATTAGTTACACAAACACACGTAAAGGATTTTTTTTTCTCATTATGAGATATTTATATCTAATAGGATAAGGATATATACTAAGTTATTTTTATTATGCGGAAAAATATTATTTCGTTGTGTTTTCTATTGTCCATATTCACTAGTATGTCTTTGTTGTCTTCTATATTTGTTACTATATAAAAGGTATTTTTGGTACTTCTAGTAGTTGTTTTCATCCTTAGTCTCATCTTAGTGTTCCCATGCAGACATGCTGTTAAAGATAAGTTCAATGTCAATGCTTTACATTTCACAATTCGTATGACAGTTAGATAATTTCACTTGAAATAAATTGTTTTAGTGTATTTCTAAAAATAATTTTCATCTACAATTAAGAATATACAATCCTAAATCATTCAATAGAAAGTAAACTTTGAACACTCCAGGAACTTTTCGTGTTCGTGTGTTGATAAAATTGAGAATGGAATATATATTTTTAAACTTTTATGAACACGTTTTGAATACTCTGATGTTTTATTTATCTATTTCATCTTTTACCATTACAGTCTGATTTAATTCCTTTGCGTCAGATACCAAGAAATACTTAAACATGATTTTCTGATTTTAACTACATGTATTTGAGACCTGACAGCTCTGTATCCCTTCAATGCTTGGACTTTACCTTGGCATTTCTGTTATTCTTTACTGACACTTTTATAAAGTTTCTGCTTGGTGATTCTGCTCGTGACAAATACTTTGACGTTCTTTCTTTGCGATAAAAGGCCTGTTGTGAAAAGTAATTAGATGTTTTTTTTTATTAATTTATTATTTCGTCCGGTCTAAATTGGAGATTAAATTTGATATCCCGTATATAAAGATTGCTAATCTATACGCAACGTTAGGAACTCCAAGCACAACTGCTTTGAGACATTTGTTAATGACCTCTTGCTAAACAATTACTTGCCCTATCAAACTAAATTTCCAATGACAGTGTAAAAGTAAAATTACAAAAATACTGAACTTATAGGAAAATTGAAAACGGAGAGTCCCTAATCAAATTTGATGAAATATACAGTTTTTGTGTTTTCTGTGTCAATTAACAACACTTATACTTCGAGCTGCATCCTTATTTTGCATTTTTGTTATACGATTTTATTTGTTTATAATGGATTGTAAGATTTTACGTTAAACAGCTAGATATAAAATAATGTTGACGTTCAAAATAGGAAGGGACACATAAGTACATAGTCATGTTAAATGGATATCACAAAAACTGACTTAACAGTAAAAGTAATATTGTAAAAATAAATAATTTTGTCGTTCAAAGTATGACGAGATACATAAGTTCATAGTCATTTCGAATGGATATCACAAAAAATAGACTTAACAGTAAAAATAATATTAATAAAGACAAATAAAAAAATATTATAACATATTATTTAGATGATAAACAACGTCAGTACACAGAATTTAAACTTCAAGACCATCGTGTATTATTTGTGAAGTTGATTTGGAATAGTTGTCAACAAGATCTTGGTATCTTCCGATGAACTCTTTTAGGAATAAGATGAGGCGTTTTTGACATACATGTATCTGTGGTTATCAACTTTCTGCCCAGACACTGGTGACATTTGAAAGCTCTTGGATATCGAATAATTTGGGAAATGTATGTCCGTAATTCAGGTGAAGTTTGGTATATTGCTACTAAGGTGCTTCATAGTGTTTTACTCTACATTCTAGTTGACCAAATGCACAAAATTCAGATTTTTTTGTAAATTGTTTTGTCCTTAATTTTTCAAGAAACATATGTCCTGTGATATTTAGCAAACTGCAACCAACCATCAATTGAAACGAAGTGAGCAATGATGTAAGGGACGATTATCTGTTAATTTTCTTGTTTATCTATATGTTTGGTAGAGAATACCTCAATACTACCGGATAGTGCTGCTTTAGGGAATGTAGCTGAGAGTACAATTATTCCTGATTCAGGGATCTGTTTCAAACGTGTCCACAATACTTTTGTGTCCTCGTTGATAGGTCGGGAAAATCGCCCAAAAGGCATAACCTGATTATTGCCACCAGTTGGAGACCACTTTTGTTGTTTCTTTGTTCCTGGTACTCTATACGTGACCGTTATGTTTACAGAGTCTAATGATGATTTTAGATTACTTCCATCACGCCTTGTTGCTTTCAACTAAAATGCACCATTTTCAGAAAAAGCCAAACAAATGTGAAAAGATTTAGTCTCTTTTTTCTAAATTGAACAAATTTATGGTGATTTCAGCAGGAATTAGCAATTATACTCTATATAAAAAATATCATCAGGTGTTTTAATTACAAATATGCTTATTGTATAATAAAACCCCAACTGTTCAGAAATGGACACTTTTTGCATTTTGCATTTTGCATTTCGAGGCGATGGTATGAACATCCTCTCAATACCCTGTGTTAAATTAAGCATTTTGCTTAAACACATTTAAAAGTATTTCAAACCCTGCTTCTATTACATTGTATGCACATTGATAGCTGTCGACCTTGACATATTAGCTGACATAAAGCTTCTGTTGGTCAAGTAATGCCTCGCATCGTATGCTTTATCAAGGGTTGTCAACCGATACATACCACATTGTTGGAAGAGTATGACTTTTTTTCTGTATTTAAAGGATGATAAGTTTACTTAACACGCGGTCACATCAATAAAATGTTAATAATTATTGTGGACTCAATCATTTTTGTGAGTACCAAAGTTTCCATTTTTTTTTCGTACTGATTAAATTTCGTGTTTCTGTTAATCTGCTTTCATTCCTATTTAATTTAGTAATTCGTTTACTATTTTAGCGTCTTACGATTGATTACATTTTATATAAAATTCTATAATGTGCACATTGAAGAGAAAACATATGGTAACCTTGGTTTGTTTAAGCGAACCTTATAGTAAAGCTTACTAGTAAATGGAGATGCAGTATGAAACATAAAATATATCATCGGATTTCTAGCCACTTACCATTATTGTATAATCTAGTCCTGCTTTAAATACATTCGACATACTTGAGGAAAACGTCAGTTCTTCTTCTGTGTCATATATTACAACACTTCCTGTGTCATTTACCGAAATGCCAGTAATTGTTTCATTTACTATGGCGATAACCTTTATGTAGGTTCCCAGTTTAGGTGCAACGTCACTCATCAAGACTTTAATTGTTGATTTTCCTTTGATCTATTTAATTGGTAAGGCAAATATATATCATATGCACTTATCTTCATAAATAAAGGCAACAATAATAAACCACTGTTCAATAGTCATCAATCGATTACGCCAAAAAAATCCGAGGGAAACACGTCATTTATAAGACGAATACAAAATAACAATAGAAACAGTGATCTGCAACAAAAACAGAAACAAACACAATTTGCTAGTTTTTTGTTGTTGGTCGATTGAAGTGTATACAGATTTTGTCATCATAAGCTGTGTTTAATTTGATCGAAAAAGACTCGTTTTACAAAATACGGTTCAAGACTACATAATGACAATGATATTGAGCTTAATCAATTCGTCAGAATATTTATGATACAAAAAACAAAATGATCAAGTAAGTTATTCTACAAACTTGCTCATTAATACCTTAAATTTCTTTACAATCTGGTCTTCTGTATTCCATTCACTTTTAATGATCAGCTCTGCATCCCCATCAACTGGTTTCCCAAAAGTATATCTATATATGAATCATTTACGTCAAGGTTAATGTAGTATACAGCAGCACTTATCATCAGTTTACGGGGAGGTTACATTTTACAAGGATTAGGGAAGTTATTTGAGTTATGTCTAAATGAATGTAAAAAATATGATGAAAAAAACAACCATTTACGACTTGATAGTTTTTGTCAATGCGGATCTACAAACAGCTGCAATACAACTGGAAGGTGTAACTGGTCATATAACCAGGTTTAACTAACTATGAACTCTAGGAAAAGACTGTATTAAGGAATATGACAGTTTTTTTTACTTTTTGTGTTGATTAAAACGTTTGATTATGTCAGGTTTTTCCCAATCCGCGGTAGATTGTAATTTAAAATGTCCGCTTTTCTGTGAGATATAATATATACTAGGTATATATCTCCCAATTGATACGATATTCCCGTGCTTGCATTTCCTATCATGATTTTCTTGATAGAGGGTTACTGCTCACAAGGAAGCTATTAAACCAAGAGTTCCAAATGGTGAAGTTGAAATCATCCCTTCGTAAATTTTACGGACGCCGCCATCACGAGTTGGTTGACCGTTATGGAATAACCGTTTCACAAATGATATCGGATATGTTCCTTACGTCGTAACTACAATCCCCTTCCCTTTCATGAATGTGACCTACCGAGTTGGACTATATACCGGATTTGTAATCACATAAGCAACACGACGGGTGCCACATGTGAAACAGGATCTGCTTACCCTTCCGGAGCACCTGAGATCACCCCTAGTTTTTGGTGGGGTTCGTGTTGTTTATTCTTTAGTTTTCTATGTTGTGTCATGTGTACTATTGTTTTTCTGTTTGTCTTTTTCATTTTTAGCCATGGCGTTGTCAGTTTGTTTTATATTTATGAGTTTGACTGTCCCTTTGGTATCTTTCGTCCCTCTTTTATATACTAGTAATTGCATACACATTTTAACGATAATAATTACAAATAAATGCATATATATTCGCACAATGCATAACCTAAAAACGAAAAGTATGAACATTCAAAAATAAGTGTTCCCAGATATGTCACGTTTAGATAAAAAAAAAAAAAAGAAGAAACGTGTTTAAAATGTTAAGAAATATTTTGCTCAAAGAGAGGAAAAGATACCAAAGAGAGAATCAAACTCATAAGTCGAAAATAAACTGGCAAGGTCACGACGAAAAAGACTACCAGACAAACAAGAGTTCACAAACACAACAAAGACAACTAAACACTAGGTAACACTAGCCCAACCAAACACCGTGGGGATTTCATATGCTCTGGAAGTATTAGCTGATCCTGCCCCACATGTACCAACTTTGGTGTTGCTAACCTGGGTATACATATTGTGATGAGTCTTACTCGGAAGGGTACATTTGAGGAAAAAAGACGACGGGATTTAGTTTAGGACAATTGAACACTTTCTGTCGTCATCTGTGAAACAGGTCAAATATTTCTATATGGTGTCTGTAAATGTAGGGATACTTCACCAGTTGGAACTCTTTGTTAAATAGTTTGCTTTTAAGCAGCATCCCTATATTAAGGAAATTATGATAGGAAATACAAGCTCTAATGTTTTTTTTATTGTTTCTTTGTTGATTACCACGGAAGTACTACTTTTTTATAAATAAAAACATGATATCATTTGAATATAGATTTTGTGAAAAAAAAAATGTTTAGAAGAAAATCCATTCGTTGTCAGTTACAAACCCTAAAATAATCTATTGAGATATAACACGCATCAGTATACTTCAATACGATAGCAACCTAACAAATCTAATAACGAACGAAATCTAAATTTTTAATTTCAGTTCTGACTGTAGACAAGTGACAATAAGATAAGACAAACTATGAATAAATACCAATAGATATTTGAATTTTTTATTTTTTAAATAAAAACAAAACAACATTTGAGGCAGCTAGCAACAATTTGTTTGTGTCTGCATTCACTATTTCTTGTTCTTCCTAATAGAGGTCTATAATTGTGTGTCTAAATCTTGTGTACTTATATACCTATTGTGTCAGTTTGTTTTGTTCATGCATCGTTGGCAATATAATAAAATTTGATGCGACTGTCATACAAGTGAGAAGTTTAGCTAGCTATAAAACCAGGTTCAATCCACCATTTTCAACATACGAAAATGCCAATACCAAGTCATATGACTGTTGTTATCCATCCCTTTGATGTGTGATATCTCTTGAATTTGCCATTTGATTAGGGACTTTCGATTTGGAATTTTCCTCGGAGTTAATTTTTTTTTGTGATTTTACTTTATACGTTATAACACAATCCGTAACAACAAATATATTAAAGATGCATCACAATTAAATGATAACTTACAGTGCATTGATAGTAACTGTGAAAAATCTGTCTGTTTTCAGTTCAAACGAAGGCAGTACGACATTCACTTCAAATTTAGGTAGAACTACATAGAAACACATAAGCAATCAGTATTATTTTTTCAATAGAAATGCATTCAAAGTTAATGTGAATGATTTCAAACATTAGATATTTAAATACACCTGTTGATATCAAATGATAGTTTTTCAGACATAAACAGGTGACTTACAATAGATCAACATCATACAAACTGACATTTAATCCTGGTACCTTTGATAACTAATTAAATTACCGAGGAAACAGAGAGAATAATACAATCAGGCAAATTTATATAGGATTATAGCCTCTTCTATTTCATCAATGTTTTAATGCTACTAATGTGAGACAGGGTATTGTTGTTTTAGCTCTAACTCACCAACTTGTTGAACATCGAAACGCTTTGAAGTCTTTCCTCTCTGGAATAAAGAAGGTTAAACTGTACAGCGGAAAATAGTATTAAATATAAAAACAAAATCGACTTTACGAGGAGAGAACACTGTATTATTACATTGATAACAAGTACTATACTGTCAAAACTTAACAGTTTAATATCGTGTTTACGTATGTGTTTTTGAGGACAATAACTACACATGAGTTAAAAAAAAGATAGTAACTAGTGAACACGAATGACCGAGGACAATTGATATTAGATATGAGTTTCGAAATTTATTTTAGTGAACATTAATTTAGATGAAAAAATACAACTAGACATGAGTTTCGATAAACAACGATAAACAACTATTAACTGACACGAGTTTAAAACAATAACTGCAGAGCATGAGTTTGAAGAGACAATATTTTATTCCATTCTAAATTCATGGTCTCTAGTAATTGTGAATTGTTTCTCGTGTCCATTAAAAATTAAAAATCACAAAACCACCGTTTTTCTTTTGACATTAAATTCGTTATCGATGCTATTTATCTGATATACATTTCTCAGTTTTTTTAAGTTTGTAACCCGGATTTGTTTTTCTCAATGGATTTATGAATTTCGAACAACGGTATACTACTCTTGCCTGTATTCAAATATTATATTATCCAGTAAATTAAAGAAGCCAACTGACCATTTGCTCTACTTTGATTGTCCATCTTCCAAGGTTTGTCAAGGTCGATAGTTGGAAAGTACCGGCAAACACACCAAATACTGCGCTAACATTGAGAAACTGTTTCACTCGATTATTTTTGGGATCCTGCAAAAACATTTCAGTTGCAAATTATGATATATTCATAAATGCTATGACCAGAATTTCACATTCACCGTGGTTTTGATATTGTTATATTTGTATATAAACTGTGAAACTCACATCTTTGATAGAATTCAGTAACTACATACAAGTACAAAAATAGATTGAAGGCGTTAATGATAATTTTGCAATGCTCTTCAACTTCATACTTTATTTGGCATTTTAAACATTTTTTTATTCGAGCGTCACTGATGAGTCTCTTGTAGACGAAACGCGCGTCTGACGTATACGTTAAATTTATTCCTGGTATCTATGATGAGATTATTTATGGTCGTCCAAAATAGACGATGTCCGTAAAGTATATATATATATACATATTACCGACATCCATCATAGACGGAATTACCAATGAGACTTTCGTGCTGTAAATAATGGGTAGTTTTTTTTTTCGAAATTCATTTTTTTAATTTGTATAATTTCTATTTTTTATCATTCCGACTCTCAATTTGATTCCTTTTTATATATATATATTTGCATTATTTAACGAATTTAAAATGCAATGCATAGAAAAAGTTATTTTAACAAAAAAATAACATAAATGAACTGACCTGTATGTAAATTGTCAAAGGATCTCTTAAAACCTTTAATCGTTGATTAGTGCCAAACACCCTAAACTGAACTGTTGAAAAAGAAGGGTTATTGCATAGTATTCGATAATAAAGTCAAGTTGTATAATTTTGTGCAAGGGAAGAAATAAAATAATACCACATTGCAATTTAAAGCTTCAGTATAGATTTTAAATTCCTAAAATAACGTTTGAACAATATGAGCAGTTTGAATGTGTTTTATCAGGCACATTTCGTAACATTTCATTCATTCACAAATATTTCCATGATTATTTATCAATATTGACCATCAACGCTCCTCAAATACGAGTCTAAAACTAATTGATTGGTTATAAACACATTGCTTTGAAGAAACAGTGTTTATGACGATTATCTTAGTAGATAATAGCAACTTAGTATTTTTCAAAACGTCAGTAATTTTTGTCAAGAAACATAATACAAGTAGTTTGAGACTAAACATATTATCATCAAGTCTTTCTGTATCCTTATCAATGGAGTTTTGAGGACCTATTCGTCTCTCTAAATAAAACCCCATTCATTATCTTTGATTTATTTTATGAACCATAAGTCAAAGAAATAATGTAATAATTCTGCAACAGTAAAAGCAAAATAACCTCTATAATTTAATACAAGTATTTGTTACGTTTGTTTATCTAATCGTTATAAGAATGTAATTTCTATTATGACGTATCTCTACTGTATATACTGCGAATATGATTCCATATTTACCTAAGTCGCCTGGCTTATAAACAGCTTTGTCGGTCTGGATAAAGATGGATGACGCCTTCTCTGTGACTCGGATTTCTATAGCAGTTTTATCAAATTTAATATCTCCAATGACTCTCACTTTTATCTTGTAATCATATCCTGGAGGGGTCTTTTCTGGTACCTACAATTATTATCATACATTACGGATACCTGCATTCAACATTTTAGAAAGTATTAATTACTGAAAATATTTCATGTTTCATAACGGCTTTATTGAATTATTTCACATAGTTTTTTTTATAAATTTTCAGTTTGTAAAATAATGCTGAGGCATATTAATTATTTTTTAAAGGATATAAAGGCATTGAAAGTGTTACCATGTTAAGTTTAACCACCGCTGAATACCTTAATCTTTTGGTAAACTTGCATATCTTTATAGGAATTCCATTACCTTTGATTATTTACATTTACGGAACCTGTAATTTAGTTGCTGATATGCTACATATCTGTTTTTCGTTCATTTTTGTACATATTTAAGGCCGCTAGTTTTCTCGTTTGAATTAATTTAAATTTGTCATTTCGGGGACTATTGTAGCTAATTTTGCGGTATGGGCTTTGTTCATTGTTCAAGGCCGAATGGTGACCTATAGCTGTTGATTTCTATGTCATTTGGTCTCTTGTGGAGAGTTGTTTTATTGGCAATAATACCACATCTTCTGTTTTATATCTTAAGGGTTATTTTAATCAGCTCTGCATATTTTTTTGTTCAATTTGAATGTTCGACAAGGTTTATGTATGACCTTTATATGGAATATTAATGGTAAACTTGCATGTGTTATTAGGTGATTGTTATTACATCTATGTCTTCATATTCTCAGAAACATTTGGATGTGTTACTATATTTGTGCATTTATATATATTCTTGAATATGTTATCGCATGCGAAATTTTGATTTTTATGCATTTTTAATGCATTTTTTATGTTATGTATCTTATATTTTAGCTTCGCTGTAACCTTTGTATTTGCATGGTTTATGAGAATAAACTATCTATCTATCTGCACCTTCATTTGTCATTTAAACTCCACAAACATGTTCCAAAATTCAAATGTAATACCACTTACTTTGAGTGTAACAACGGCAGGTCTCTCTAAAACAAATAATACATACATTGGTATATCAAAACGTTCCTTAATTATGATTGAACAGAAGTATACTACTGTTGCTTTTATATAAACAAAAAGATTTTTTTTTTAAATATTTAAATAATAGTTATATTATGCATTAACATTTTGACACTGTTAAGTGTCTTTAGTCCATTATGATGATATAACATAATTTCGAGTGGATTTGACATAATGCATAAACACTTGTAAATTGTTCATACCACATACTGAGTAATACAGATGGGTGCGGTCCTAACCTTGACAAAAGTTAACTTAGAGTTAACTTGTTGACTGCTTTTTAAGTTAACTTGAGAATTTTTAAGCAGACCAGCAAGTTAACTTCGTCTACGGTGGACCAGACCTACGGTCCGCTTTTTTATGACTGCTGCAGACCTATCGACGGGTCTGTTCCAGACCAGACCTGTGGACAAGTCTGCTTTTGACCAGTCCTGAGGACAGGTCTGCCCCAGACCAGACCTGTGGACAGGTCTGCTCCTGACCAGACCTGTGGACAGGTCTGCTTCTGACCAGACCTGTGGACAAGTCTGCTATTGACCAGACCTAGGGACATGTCTGCTTATGAAATGTTATCTTTTTTGCAACTTTTCATATCAGACTTGAGCTTTATTAAAATATGTATAAACAACATTCGCATTGTTCTTCCCAAGAAGGCCTCTGATAGCAAATTTCTTTACTCGCTATACTCTACTAGACATTATTAATAACAACACAATTCTTTCTTTTTTCATTTTTATATATTCTTATAAACAATAGTCAATTACATAGAGCTATCATATTTTTTTTAATTAGAAGGCGGATAGAAATTAGGGTTATCCAACGCATCGGAACAACATTCGTATATCATGGGATATCAACATCTTTGTCGACGTTACTTCGTTCCCCGTTTTTTACCTGTCCCTTCATAATTTTTACTTTACGCATTTATACATGCATGGATATTTCATTGTTATTCTACTTATTTGGATTGGATTTACTATTCTTTTTCCGCAGAATATTCTTACGAAAATTGTACAGTTGTACAGTGTCCGGATATGTACGATGTGGTAAAACTACCAACAATCTCGTCAAATTCGTCAGATTTGTCGAGAGATTTGTGCACATGAATGAAATAGTTGTCACTTGACGTTTAACAACAAACAAAATGAATCAACCGACATAATAGATTAACAGTATACTATTACCAGAAGAGAACCTCAAATACATTTTTTATTAAAAATCACAAATGAATTCAGACATGTCAGTGTTGGTACATGTACTTGGATGATGCGGCCTAATAGTTTCGTTTTACACACCCTAGTGACTGTTCAATATTATGAATACAGAGATGAAACGCTGACATTCTCAATGTATGCGGAAAAAAATTGCATTAATTGTTTTCCTTATTGCTTACATTTGCCGTCCTACTAACATGTTCACAGGAGTGCCAGGAGAAGACATAATTAGGCGCCATCCCAACAGCGGTCATTTATTTTATACATTGAATCCAGACATCAAAAATATGGCTGATTTACTATGCGGATATATATAGATTTTTAAATTAAAGTGCACATATAATATATATATATATATATATATGCAGGTCAGTTTTTGGTCGATGCAGTCAAATAATTTTGTTGTATATAAGTCAGCAAGAGGTATCAAATCTACTGAAATTTTGTTACGTATCAATATTTTGAATAAAAGGAGGACATGCCGACATCCAAAATTAATGCGAACAAAAATTTGTTGTTATTATATTGCAATATTACTGTCCATTGTATTATATATTGAATCCTGGCATAAAAAATATGGCTGATTTACTATGCTGGTATACATGGTATATAGATTTACAAATTAAAGTGCACATATGGTCAGTTTTGGTCAATGCGGTCAAATCATTTTGTTGTACAAGTCAGCATGAGGTATCAAAACTACTGAAATTTTGTTACGTATCAATATTTTGAATAAAAGGAGGACATGCTGGCACCCTAAATTTATGCGAACAAAAATTTGTTGTTCATGTTGTTATTGTATTGCAATATAGCTGTCCATTGTATTATACATTGAATCCTGACATAAAAAAATATGGCTGATTTACTATACTGGTATATAGATTTACAAATTAGAGTGCACATATGGTCAGTTTTGGTCTTGGTCAATGCGGTCAAATTATTTCATTGTACAAGTCAGCATGAGGTATCAAAACTATTGAAATTTTGTTACGTATCAATATTTTGAATATAAGGAGGACATGCTGGCACCCTAAATTTATGCGAAACAAAAATTTGCTGTTATCAGGTGGTTATTGTATTGCAATATTGCAATCGATTGTATTATACATTGAATCCTGACATAAAAAATATGGCTGAATTACTATGCGGGTATATATGGTATATAGATTTACAAATTTAAATGCACATATGGTCAGTTTTGGTGGAAGCGCTCAAAATATTTTGTTGTACAAGTCAGCATGAGGTATCAAAACACATTAATTTTGATACGTATCAATATTTTGAATAAAAGGAGGACATTCTAGCACCCTAAATTTATGCGAACACAAATTTGTTGTTATTGTATTGCAATATTGCTGTCCATTGTATTATACATTGAATCCTAACACAAAAAATATGGCTGATTTACTATACAGGTATATAACTTTACAAATTAAAGTGTACATATGGTCAGTTTTAGTTGATGCGGTCAAATAATTTTGTTGTACAAGTCAGCATGGTCAGCATGAGGTATCAAAACTACTGAAATTTTGTTACGTATCAATATTTTGAATTAAAGGAGGACATGCTGGCACCCTAAATTTATGCGAACACAAATTTGTTGTTATTGTATTGCAATATTGCTGTCCATTGTATTATACATTGAATCCTGACATAACAAATATGGCTGATTTACTATGCGGGTATATAGATTTACAAATTAAAGTGCACATTTGGTCAGTTTAAGTTGATGCGGTCAAATAATTTTGACGGACAAGTCAGCATGAGGTATCAAAACTACTGTAATTTTGTTACGTATCAAAATTTTGAATAAAAGGAGGACATATGCTGGCACCCTAAATTTATGCAAACAAAAAATTGTTGTTATTGTATAGCAATATTGTTGTCCATTGTAATATACATTGAAACCTGACATAACAAATATGGCTGATTTACTATGCTGGTATATAGATTTACAAATTAAAGTGCACATATGGTCAGTTTAAGTTGATGCGGTCAAATAATTTTGCCGGACAAGTCAGCATGACGTATCAAAACTACTGTAATTTTGTTACGTATCAATATTTTGAATAAAAGGAGGACATATGCTGGCACCCTAAATTTATGCAAACAAAAAATTGTTGTTATTGTATAGCAATATTGTTGTCCATTGTAATATACATTGAATCCTGACATAACAAATATGGCTGATTTACTATGCTGGTATATAGATTTACAAATTAAAGTGCACATATGGTCAGTTTTAGTTGATGCAGTCAAATAATTTTGTTGTACAAGTCAATATGAGGTATCAAAACTACTGAAATTTTGTTACGTATCAATATTTTGAATTAAAGGAGGACATGCTGGCACCCTAAATTTATGCAAACACAAATTTGTTGTTATTGTATTGCAATATTGCTGTCTATTGTATTATACATTGAATCCTGACATAACAAATATGGCTGATTTACTATGCAGGTATATAGATTTACAAATTAAAGTGCACATATGGTCAGTTTAAGTTGATACGGTCAAATAATTTTGCCGGACAAGTCAGCATGAGGTATCAAAACTACTGTAATTTTGTTACGTATCAAAATTTTGAATAAAAGGAGGACATGAAGGCACCCTAAATTTATGCAAACAAAAAGTTGAAAAAAATTTGCTGATTTAGTATGCTGGTATATAGATTTATGAATAAAAGTGCTCACATGGTCAGTTTTGGTCAACACGGTCAAATAATTTTGTTGCACAAGTCAGCAAGAGGTATCAAAACTACTGAAATTTTGTTACGTATCAATATTTTGAATAAAAGGAGGACATATGCTGGCAACCTAAATTTATGCAAACAAAAAATTGTTGTTATTGTATAGCAATATTGTTGTCCATTGTAATATACATTGAATCCTGACATAACAAATATGGCTGATTTACTATGCTGGTATATAGATTTACAAATTAAAGTGCACATATGGTCAGTTTTAGTTGATGCAGTCAAATAATTTTGTTGTACAAGTCAATATGAGGTATCAAAACTACTGAAATTTTGTTACGTATCAAAATTTTGAATAAAAGGAGGACATGCTGGCACCCTAAATTTATGCGAACAAAAATTTGAAAAAATATGGCTGATTTACTATGCGGGTATATAGATTTATAAAAAAAAGTGCACACATGGTCAGTTTTGTTCAACACGGTCAAATAATTTTGTTGCACAAGTCAGCAAGAGGTATCAAAACTACTGAAATTTTGTTACGTATCAATATTTTGAATAAAAGGAGGACATATGCTGGCACCCTAAATTGATGCAAACAAAAAATTGTTGTTATTGTATAGCAATATTGCTGTCCATTGTAATATACATTGAATCCTGACATAACAAATATGGCTGATTTACTATGCTGGTATATAGATTTACAAATTAAAGTACACATATGGTCAGTTTTAGTTGATGCAGTCAAATAATTTTGTTGTACAAGTTAGTATGAGGTATCAAAACTACTGAAATTTTGTTACGTATCAAAATTTTGAATAAAAGGAGGACATGCTGGTACCCTAAATTTATGCGAACAAAAATTTGAAAAAATATGGCTGATTTACTATGCAGGTATATAGATTTATAAATAAAAGTGCACACATGGTCAGTTTTGGTCAACGGGGTCAAATAATTTTGTTGTACAAGTCAGC
The DNA here is from genome assembly GCF_965363235.1 of Mytilus galloprovincialis. NCBI lineage: Eukaryota > Metazoa > Mollusca > Bivalvia > Mytilida > Mytilidae > Mytilus > Mytilus galloprovincialis. Next base: position 1,673,759 of record NC_134840.1, on the reverse strand, counting down.
ATGAAGTATCAAAACGTAACTACATTTTTTTATGCATCAATATTTTGAATAAAAGGAGGACATGCTGGCACCCTAAATTTATGCAAACAAAAATTTGTAGTCATGTGTTAAAATGATGCTTTCCTCTAAAATACGTCCTTTCATAGATATACATATAAATAAAGTGCAAATATGGTTGAATTTGATAGGTATTGGAATATATATTCAGTGCCCGTTATCATTGTAACCAAGGTCGTTTTTTAATTTATAGATTGGCAGATCACAGATAAATTTGTGTTTCAAGCAACGTTTTATGCGAACTTTATTTTCAAATATTTGTATTAAATCCTGTTTATATAACGGAAGTATTAGTTTTACTTTATTTTCGATGTTTATACTACGAAACAAAGATATTAAAAAATATTTTTAAAAAATCGATGTAGAGCGGTCCTGGTTACAAGTTAACTTAGTGTTGAGCAGACCAGTCGAAAGTTAACTTGGGAACAGGTCTGGTTTCGATCGGATTTGTCAAAGCAAAAGTTAACTTATGTTAACTTTGTGGCAGGACTGGTCTCGAAGTTAACTTATGTTAACTTTATGGCAGGACTGGTTTCGAAGTTAACTTATGTTAACTTTACGGCAGGACTGGTTCGAAGTTAACTTATATCAATAGCGGACCTGTTTCGAAGTTAACTTTTTGGCAGACATAAAAACAGTCCTAGGACCAAGTCCGCTTTTCAAGTTAACTAGATTTTGGTCCTAGGACTGGTCAGAGCAGTCCTAAATTTGGTCACAGGTTAACTTTGACCAGTCCAAATGACTGGTTATCAAGTTAACTTGCTGTACAGGTTAGGACTGCACCCATCTGTATTAGCCGGTTTCTTTTATAATTGGTGTGGTGGCTTGTTGTGTATAACGATAAATTCATTCTAGATACGATGATTATATTTTTTTTTGTAGACGCCCGTTTCATCTTCAAAAAACTCATCAGTGACGGTCGAATCATAAACATTAAAAAAATGGTCGCGACATTTGAATATTTTATTAACCAAACTTTCATCAGTGCCAACACTTTATGCATTAATAACTGAACTTTATAGAACGTCACCAGTGTCTAAGTAGATAAACAAGGGCTTTGTTAAAGAATGGTCCTTTTCCATTTCAAAGAAAGATACTAAGACCTTGTTGGTCAATATTCCGTTTCAACTTATTTCTTTTTTTGTAATATTTTGTTGGCATACTAGCAGTCTAATATATATAAATGCCGCCATTATGTAATTGCGCTTTGGTCATTTTTTTGTATTATTATCTTTTGCTTTTTCTTATGTTCCTTATCTTTAAAGTGTTTGCATGTCATATTTTGTTGTTGGCATAGTTATTTTGTTTTTTGTGATGGTTAGGATTATAACACAATGCTGTATCGTCATTTCTGACATTTCTTACTCATTATTTCTGTTTATTTTGCTGACTCATAAAATCTATATATAATCTAGTTATTTTTGTTTTGTGATGGTTAGGATAATAACACAATGCTAATTGCTGTGTCGTCATTTCTTACTCATTATTTCTGCTTAGTTTGTTGACTCATACATCTATATATAGTCTTGTCAATATCATTGAATTCTATGCAACAAGTGCAACAAGTGATAGGTTAAGTTAGATATATTCAGGTTTAATCTATCTTTTTCTACATTAAGAAATGTTTGAACCAAATCAGGAATATGACATTTGTGTTCCGTTCGTTTGAAGTGCTTGGTTCGATTTTGTGATTTGATTAGGGGCTTTCTTTTATGTATTTTCGATATTCCTGGATCTTAAACTGCAATCCTTTTAAAATATCTTCGCTATTTTTCTCGTTTGGTTGATTGACTTTTTGCGTATACACAAATTTCATTTAATATGTGAAAATTTAAATCTGATGTTTATCAAAGTATAATAGTTTTATTTTAATTCCTGATTAGTTTGATTGTAAAAACTGATATCATAATACATTTAATCTGATTAACATTATTGTTATATCAACTCACGAAGCAGACTGCGTTGTGCTTTGACTCTTGTTAAAGTTCTGTTTTGTTTGTCTAGCAACATTACGAAGATTGTAACACGTTTAACACCTCCCTTTAAACCTGATATACAAAGTTTAGCATCTGATCCTGCTTTTATTTCTTTTGGAACAGTTGCAATATATGTGCTGGAAAATATCATTTTGATAACAATAGAGTTCATATTTTTCTGAAGCCTTGTTTATGGAACTTCGTGATTCAAAATCATTCATTTTCGTACAAACAAAGGTAATCACAATTGATACTGAATTGATAATCATATTGATTCATACATCATTCAGTACTTTCAATTTTAACTGGCCTAATCTTCGGCTTTAAAATTTTCGGCTTTGGGCGTTTGTGTTTGTGGTGAGGGTTAATCCAGAAAAGTGCTATAGGCGTATGACACTGTACAATTTGTTTTTTCGTTATGTTATATCTGTTTAGATGGTTTATTTTGGTTCTGATTAACCTTTTATTCATACGTTACATTACTTGAATATATGAAATCGTCTTGTCGTTTATATAACAAGATGTTGATACTTATAGGAACAACGAGCAATAGCCGAATTGCACTGATTGGCAATCATAATCGATACAGGGTGTATTGCATCTGCAGTAATAATAGTCGGTAAAAGGATGTGATATTGAAAAAGATAAAAACAAACAAAATGTAAGACCACAATGTCTCAACTAAAAAGAAATACTTAAAAATATAAACATAAAACATAATCATGATAGATCCAGTTATGTATAGGATTTGAGTTTCTTTTATAACCAACGAAAAAATTGCAGTAAAAGTAAGTCTATTCGAAATAACTCAGGTGCACACTTTGAAATAACCCGCTATGCCGATTAATCAGTGTTCATCACATTTTTTATGTTATTTCTTCATAGACAGAATACATATTACAGTCATTCCGTAAATAGATTTTGTAATACTTTTTTTCAAAAATGAACATGAATATAAAAAAAATATATTTATTACGTTTGGGTTTAGTACTGTTCATAATTTTGAATTGTTATTATATATATATAAGTACGTCTGAGTCAGTGACAGCTCTACAACAGATGTATCCAACGGATCACCAGCAATGATGGTGATACATGGCTGTGTACATAATGTATATACAACTCGTCTAAACATCAACCCATCAATGTTAGATCTGTAAATTTGATATATATTGTACGAATATTTGTGAAACGCTAAACCAATTATGTTCAACTTACTTTTCGTTTAAATAAAAAAAACGTTTAAAAAAGACTTACTTTTTGGCCGTTACGAACCCAATGACAGCAAACAAAAAACATAACACAAGTCTCATGGTTAATCCTAGGATATAGTAATAGTTATATGGTAGAAGAATACATTACAACAATACAGTTTTACAAAACACAATTCAGATTATAGGTTGTATATTCTCTGAATTACTAAAACTTAGTTTCTAAACATTAAACCGACTGTTTTCTCATCAAAACTACTAAAACTTTTGGTTTTCAACTGAAAAAAAGAAAAAACAATGTTGACAAAGAAGATACTAGTAGTTGAATTTAGGAAGACACTTTGAACCAGAGTATCAATCACAACCCGATAAGTTTTCACATTTCTTTTAAATATTTTGTTGACAGACGTTTTATATTGAAGAAAAAAAAATACAGTGTTAAATAATTAACAACTTTGTGGAGACAAATTCTATACATGTATTATAGTTAAAGTCCAATATGTAACCGATTGCAGATATTAAACATTAACTTCAATCAATTTTATTTATAGACATTATTAATGATATATCATTAAATTTCTGATAAATAATTATTTTGGCTACGTAATGTATCTTTTTCCGAATGTGACGTATCGATATAGACTTATTACCGGGTTTGTACTTTATGAGCAGGATCTGCTTACTCTCAAGGAGAATCTGATATCTCACCTTTATTGTAGTTGGTTTCGGGTTATTAAGTTTTTACTTTTATATGTTCTTTTTCACTATTTTGCTGTTCGTGTTTTTTTCTCTTGTATTAGACACGGCGTTGTCAGGTTTTTTTTAACATACAAGTTTGAATGTCCTTCTGGTATGTTTCGCATCTCTTTTACGTTTTATATTTTATTTTTTATTTCAAACTTAACGATTATCATGAATTTTGAGTTTTAAATTGATCTTGAACAGAAAGATATTATTTCTCAAAGAGTATATATATATGTTCCAGACCATACGAGTATTTGGACCGAACGCGTAAGGTCCGGACCGTATACGTATACTCGTACGGTCCGACCATATGCGTACGGTCGGACCGTATGAGTCAGCTCGTACGGTCGGTGTACGGTCCAGTACGAGCTGACTATACATGGGTTAAATTTAAACAAACCTTTATCACAATCTTTATTTTTAGTTTTACAAATTGTTATTATTACAATTAGATGGATAAAATAAACAAACGAACAATTAAAATTCAACATTTGTTTTATTGTATTTCCGAATCCTATTTTGGTACTCTCGCCCAAAGTGACACTTGCTACCACAAGTAACGTAATATTTTTTTAACATTTACATGTTTGCAGATCATGCATGTTCCTTTGCATTTGCATTTTTTTGGTAAAGTTGCTAACTATTCTAAAACAATTGTCCTCCCACATTATGTTTACTTCCAATATCTTCATAATTCAATTAATGTATTACTGATTGACATGCTAAATACAAGAGATTAACATATTTAATTAGCGTGACTTTTTTGAATAGTTAAAATGTAAAGTTTTTATTTCATTACAATTGAACTGTTTCATATTAATTTGAGAGTTAAGTTATGCTGATCTGTTATACGCATTTGTATCTAATAAACTTTACTAACTTCTTAATTTTAGTCAGACCGTACGCTTACGATCCGACAGTATGAATATTTTGAAAAAGTACGCATACGGTCCAGACTGTACGCGTAAGGTCCAAATACTCATACGGTCTGGAACAATTATAATAAATTTGACCAACTTTTTAATATTAGTCAGACCGTACGCGTACGGTCCGACCGTATGAGTATTTTAAAAAGGTATGCATACGGTCCAGACCGTACGCGTACGGTCGAAATACTCATACGGTCTGGAACATATATAAAAGTAACCAAGGTGTTGAATAATCTTCTAAAATGTCTACTAAATTTTCATCTAAAAGAAACAGGAAGTTATATATTTTAACACATATTTTGAACTTTAAAGGCCTTGATATAATAAAATGTAAAACAATTCAAATGAGAATTTAAGAATTCATTGATTGTGTTAACTTGGTCCTGTTAAATTTCAAAAGTGTACATTATTGTGATTTTTCTTACCTTCAGTCGAATTCATAAATTTAGGTAAAATCAAACAAGTAGTAAGAAAACGTACACTTGCAAATATTTATTGAAAGTGATAAACATGACTGTTAATCTTAAGATACGAATATGTGTTATTGTGCACAAAGAGTTTATGTATATTTCTGATTTAAATGTACTTTTCTACAATAATTTTGTAAATATATATAAACATATGGTACAGTCTTATCTTCATTCAATAATATGAAAATATGATTTTATTATAGAATTAGTTTAATATTTTGTAAGGGGTGTTTATTTTACTCATTCATGTGAGAAACCTGTTAAAGGATAAACAAAATAATCATAAACCTGTAAATTTGGAGCGCTTGCATAATGCATATTTATATAACATAATTCTATCAGAACCAAGCATTATTAATACCAACAATATTAGTAAATTTAGGTGTAATGCAAATCATACTAGTACGTCGGTTGCATACGGAAATAGGTCGTAAAAAAATATTCCCTTAAATTTGACAGCTGTAGGTAATGAATACTACATTTCATTGCAGTAAAACATTTCTGGGTTTTAAACATATATCATAGATATTTCAAAGCACCATTTTTTTTTTTATTTTGGGTTTCTATAGAATATTTTGGAAACTTGAGGTAATATAGATACTAAAGCTTGTACACAGTTGAATAAGAAGTGACAATTTGATTGGTTAATTTGCAATGATTGTTATTTTCTTATATGCAATGGAATTTTATGTTAAATTTTGTCAATAGTACTGGACAGAATAAAACGTTACTAATGTAAAGTATTTTTGGATTTGAAACAAAGATAAATTCTGCACAATTTATTGAAAAGTGCAAAATTAACAAAGACTTACAGTGGAAAATTAATGGTGGTATTACACCTAAAGAGGTCTTGAAAATATCAAATAAAGGCAACAGTAGTATACAGCTGTTCGAAATTCATAAATCGATAGAGAAAAAACAAATCCGAGTTACAAAGTAAAACTGAGATAAACGCATCAAATATATGAGAACTACGACACAACAGAAACACAACATTAAAATGTAACACACACAAAAACGAACTATAATATAACAATGGCCATTTACCTGACTTTCGCATGTCACTGGTTCGCTCAATGATGTTAGCACATAGACTACATGCGTGCCAAACTATGGCAGATATCTGTTATCGCCGGAGAATCGGGTATTGTTCACTCAGGAAAATTAGTAAAGAGTTTTCAAGAAGATGTGGTAGGGAAAATTGTTTGAGGATATATACATGGTCCAGACAAAGCACTACTCACATGTATAAGCCATACTTACAATTTTCTCAGTACAGATACCAGGATTGACGAAGCACTACTCACATGTATAAGCCATACTTACAATTAATTAACTCCGTACAAATACCAGGATTGACGAAGCACTACTCACATGTATAAGCCATACTTACAATTAACTCAGTACAAATAACAGGATTGACGAAGCACTACTGACATGTATAAGCCATACTTACAATTAACTCAGTAAAAATACCAGGATTGACGAAGCACCACTCACATGTATAAGCCATACTTACAATTAACTCAGTAGAAATACCAGGATTGAAAAAACGAAGCACTTCTCACATATATAAGCCACACTTATTATTAACTCAGTACATATACCAGGATTAACGAAGCACTGTTCACATGTATAAGCCATTCTTACAATTAACTCAGTACAAATACCAGGATTGACGAAGCACTACTCACATGTATAAGCCATACTTACAATTAACTCAGTACAAATACCAGGATTGAACAGACGAATCACTACTCATATGTATAAGCCATACTTACAATTAACTCAGAACCCAGGATTGAAATTTGTATTTTCGACTTTTGAGAAGAAATGCCCTAGTATTCGACCCCCTATAGCCTTTTGAGAAGAAATGCCCTGGTATTCGACCCCCTATAGCCTTTCGAGAAGAAATGCCCTGGTATTCGATCCCCTATGGCCTTTAGAGAAGAAATGCCCTGGTATTTGACCCCCTATAGCCTTTCGAGAAGAAATACCCTGGTATTTGACCCCTATAGCCTTTTGAGAAGAAATGCCCTGGTATTGGATCCCCTATAGCCTTTCGAGAAGAAATGCCCTGGTATTCGACCCCCTATAGCCTTTTGAGAAGAAATGCCCTGGTATTCGACCCCCTATAGCCATTGGGTGGTGTAAACTTCTCAAAAAAAAACGTGTATGGCATATGATGCAATGGAAGAAGTTTTATTGTGCTATGTTGTATGGTGTAAGGGGAATGATGTAATGGTGTATGAGGAATGGTGTGCTTTTGCAACGTGTATATACATTTTTAATTTTATACATTGATTTACAATATTGTGATCAAAATTTATTTTTTTGAAATAAATAAATAATTTTGTGTTCGCACGCTTTCTTTGAAATTAAACTGCTTTATGAGTTTCAAATGGGGTATATAGAATGTTAAAGGTGTGATCGTAGTCCAGTTACTCCAGCATAAATTTGAGCCTAACCTGGAAGTAATTGCAACAGAAAATGTTTAAGTTTTCATCTTTAGCAATATACAACAAATATACACAGAAAAAAGTCCCATAAAATCTAACTTGAGGAAAACAAAGCTAAAGGCTCTAAAGAGCCTGTGTCGTTCACCTTGGTCTATTTGTGCAAATAAAACAAAGGACACAGATGGATTCGTGACAAAATTGTGTTTTGGTGATGGTGATATGTTCGTAGATATCGGCCCACCCCTGTGACGCCATATTACTTTACTGACCACTCTTGTTATTAACAGTATATCTATCTATAATGCACTTTGCCCAGTAGTAACTGAGAAAAACATTTTGCCAAAATTTATGACAATTGTTGCATTTTATCCCTATGTTCTACTTTTAGCCATGGCAGCCATCTTGATTGGCAAGCCGGGTCACCGGACACATTTTTTAAACTAGATACCCCAATGATGATTTTGGCCAAGTTTGGTTAAATTTGGCTCAGTAGTGTCAGAGGCGAAGATTTTTGTAAAAGATTACAAAAATGTAAGAAAAAATGGTAACATTGACTATAAAGGGCAATAACTCCTTAATGGGTCAAGTGACCATTTTGCTCTTCATGACTTATTTGTAGGTCTTATTTTGTTGCACTTTATTGCTGTTTTTAGTTAATCTCTATCTATAATAATATTGGAGACAATAACCAAAAACAGCATAATTTCCTTAAAATTACCCATTTTCGAGCAGAACCCAACAACCGGTTGTTCGATTCATCTAAAAATTTCAGGGCAATTAGATCTTGCCTTTTTACCCATGTCAGATATGCTCTTAATGCTTTGGTTTAAGAGTTAAAAGCCAAAATCTACATTTTACCCCTATGTTCTATTTTTAGCCATGGCGGCCATCACGGTTGGCAAGCAGGTTCACGGGACACATTTTCTGAACTAGATACCCTAATGATGATTTTGGCAAAGTTTGGTTTAGTTTGGCCAAGTAGTTTCAGAGGAGAAGATTTTTGTAAAAGATTATAAAAATTTAAGAAACTAGAGGCTCTTAAGAGCCTGTGTCGCTCACCTTGGTCTATGTGCATATTAAACAAAGGACACAGATGGATTCATGACAAAATTGTGTTTTGGTGATGGTGATGTGTTTGAAGTTCTTACTTTACTGAACGTTCTTACTACTTACAATTATCTCTATCTATAATGAACTTTGCCCATTAGTAACATAGGAAATTATTTTGTAAAAATTTACAAAAAATTACCAAATTAATGAAAACTGTTAAAAATTTCATGAGCAGAAGATTATATAATCCCATAGTCCATAATTCGACTCCAAGCAACTGTCTTAGCTGTTTTTTCTTTCTTAATGCAGTTTGCTTAGCGTAATAATCAGTAAATACCAATTTAAGAGTCTAGTTCTACTTTGCTGTGCTTGAAACACTGACAGGACCACCAAGGCTGTTTTCAAATAGTTTAAAAGAGGCTTGGATATAAAATAATGTATGGCAATAAAGAATGTCCATGGGACCCATTTTGTATTATGTTTGTAACTGGTATAATAAAACATATGTTTAAATACAGACTTGATTTGACTGTTTGAAATTAACCATTAAATGTTAGATACCTGCACCGTACACACATTACTGCCTTCTAAGACTGATAAAAAACCATATGATGAGAATCAACTACAAACTTGACTGCAAAGATACAGAAGAAACATTAAACCAAGAAATTTCTTTAAGACTGTAAAGCAACTTTTCGCAGAATGAAAGGAACACTGCTCCGTGTTGAAGGCCGTACATTGACCTATAATGGTTTGCTTTTATAAATTGTTATTTGGATGGAGAGTTGTCTCATTGGCACTCACACAACATCTTCCTATATCTATTAATAAAAGTGTGTTGATCACTGCATCTATAACTGTAAGATAATGCTGTTAAAACTGATGAAAAGCTGCAACCCTATCTAGTCACCGAGAAGAGCTACAATGTTTATATTTAAGCAGCACATAATCAGTAACAAGAAAGGCTGTTAACTTGTTAATCTTTGACAGCAGTACTTTTAGAAGTTAAAAGGTTTACTCCAGATTTTTGAAGAAAATAAGAACTACACAAGAGAAAAAAGAAAACTGCACTTCCATTAGACCAGTACACCAAGCCCTTATAAAGAAATTAACATTCTCTCCCTAACTACTTTACATACAACTCTCAATATTACCCTCATCTACTCAATTTTTCCTTTTTCTCCCTATAGGACATATATCCATACATACCACTCTCATTATTTATCCTCATCCTCCCTCCATTTCTCTCTTATCCATATCAACCTTAACCACCTATATTAGCCTACTATGTGTGTTAAATATCCCCATGAAAGTGTTAGTTGATGGAAAGATTTTAATCATGAAGTACCAGGCATGAAAAATTTCATTACTGAAAAGAAGATCTAAACTTTTCATGTTTTTTTTAATATTGAGCTAATTTGGAGTTGTAGTTTTTATATCAATATTAAATGGTTATCATTATCTTTAATATTAAGGTAACAGCCAAAGTTTCAATAAGCCAAAATGTGTTTTATAAATTTTATTCAAAGAAATTATCCTTAGATAACCATTTTGCAGCCAAAATGTATATTTAATTGAAAGGTGTAAAAAATATTAAAAAAAAAAAACCAAAATGAAAACAAATGGTCTTAAAAATTGCCAAAAGTTTTTAAAATGCCAAATGGTACAAAAGTACCTGTCTACTAATGTACTAGCCAGCTGGCCTGGGGGTTATCTGGACAAATGGCCGCAGTGACCATCAGTCTCTTCCTTTCGGAGTACCAATTTTAGAGTTTCTGATTTGACAAAAGCATGACTTATACAGCCAATATACAAAAACCTGACCCATTTAACAAATTAAAAAAAACCATCCCCAATTAGAATTTAGATAAAAAGCTAAAAAAAAAAAACCAATTAAAATATGGATCAAAATTAGCATCCCCAATAAAAATTTGAATAAAAGATAAAAACATCCCCAATTAAAATTTGGATAAAAAATTAAAAACATCCCCAATTAAAATTTGAATAAAAGATAAAAACATCCCCAATTAAAATTTGGATAAAAAGTTAAAAACAACCCAAATTAAAATTTGATTAAAGGATAAAAACATCCCCAATTAAATTTGAATAAAGATAAAAACGTCCCCAATAAATTTTGAATAAATTAAAGAAAAAAATATCCCCAATAAAATATTGAATAAATTAAAGATAAAAACAATCCCAATAAAAATTTGAATAAAAGATAAAAACATCCCCAATAAAAGTATGGATAAAAACATCCCGAATAAAAATTTGATTAAAAGATAACACCATCCCCTATTAAAATATAGAAAAAAAGATAAAAACATCCCCAATAAAAATTTGAATAAAAGATAAAACATCCCCAATAGAAATTGGATTAAAAGATAAAAACATCCCCTAATAAAATATGGATAAAAAGATAAAAACTTCCCCAATTCAAATTTGGATAAAAATTTAAAACATCGGTCGCAGTCTGACCAAGTCACCGTTGGTCTGACGGTCCAACTGAGTGATCGATCTCACTCAGTTCATGCATGGTACAAAGAAAAGGTTTAGACCAATACTCGGTCGCAGTCTGACCAAATCATCCTTGGTCTGACGGTCAGTGGCCAACTGAGTGATCTATCTCCCTCAGTTCATGCATGGTACAAACAAAAGGTTTAGACCACTACCCAGTCGCAGTCTGACCAAATCACCCTTGGTCTGACGGTCAGTGGCCAACTGAGTGATCTATCTCCCTCAGTTCATGCATGGTACAAACAAAAGGTTAAGACCACGACTCGGTCGCAGTCTGACCAAATCATCCTTGGTCTGACGGTCAGGGGCCAACTGAGTGATCTATCTCCCTCAGTTCATGCATGGTACATACAAAAGATTTAGACCACGACCCAGTCGCAGTCTGACCAAGTCACACTTGGTCTGACGGTCAGTGGCCAACTGAGTGATCTATCTCCCTCAGTTCATGCATGGTACAAAGAAAAGGTTTAGACCACGACCAAGTCGCAGTCTGACCAAATCACCCTTGGTTTGACGGTCAGTAGCCAACTGAGTGATCTATCTCCCTCAGTTCATGCATGGTACAAAGAAAAGGTTTAGACAACGACCCAGTCGCAGTCTGACCAAATCACCCTTGGTCTGACGGTCAGTGGCCAACTGAGTGATCTATCTCCCTCAGTTCATGCATGGTACAAACAAAAGGTTTAGACCACTACCCAGTCGCAGTCTGACCAAATCACCCTTGGTCTGACGGTCAGTGGCCAACTGAGTGATCTATCTCCCTCAGTTCATGCATGGTACAAACAAAAGGTTAAGACCACGACTCGGTCGCAGTCTGACCAAATCATCCTTGGTCTGACGGTCAGGGGCCAACTGAGTGATCTATCTCCCTCAGTTCATGCATGGTACATACAAAAGATTTAGACCACGACCCAGTCGCAGTCTGACCAAGTCACACTTGGTCTGACGGTCAGTGGCCAACTGAGTGATCTATCTCCCTCAGTTCATGCATGGTACAAAGAAAAGGTTTAGACCACGACCAAGTCGCAGTCTGACCAAATCACCCTTGGTTTGACGGTCAGTAGCCAACTGAGTGATCTATCTCCCTCAGTTCATGCATGGTACAAAGAAAAGGTTTAGACAACGACCCAGTCGCAGTCTGACCAAATCACCCTTGGTCTGACGGTCAGTGGCCAACTGAGTGATCTATCTCCCTCAGTTCATGCATGGTACAAACAAAAGATTTAGACCACGACCCAGTCGCAGTCTGACCAAGTCACCCTTGGTCTGACGGTCAGGGACCAACTGAGTGATCTATCTCCCTCAGTTCATGCATGGTACAAACAAAAGATTTAGACCACTACCCAGTCGCAGTCTGACCAAATCACCCTTGGTCTGACGGTCAGGGGCCAACTGAGTGATCTATCTCCCTCAGTTCATGCATGGTACAAAGAAAAGGTTTAGACCACGACCCAGTCGCAGTCTGACCAAATCACCCTTGGTCTGACGGTCAGTGGCCAACTGAGTGATCTATCTCCCTCAGTTCATGCATGGTACAAACAAAAGGTTTAGACCACTACCCAGTCGCAGTCTGACCAAATCATCCTCGGTCTGACGGTCAGTGGCCAACTGAGTGATCTATCTCCCTCAGTTCATGCATGGTACAAACAAAAGATTTAGACCACGACCCAGTCGCAGTCTGACCAAATCACCCTTAGCTTGGTCTGACGGTCAGGGGCCAACTGAGTGATCTATCTCCCTCAGTTCATGAATGGTACAAACAAAAGGTTCAGCCCACTACCCAGTCGCAGTCTGACCAAGTCACCCTTGGTCTGACGGTCAGTGGCCAACTGAGTGATCTATCTCCCTCAGTTCATGCATGGTACAAACAAAAGATTTAGACCACGACCCAGTCGCAGTCTGACCAAATCACCCTTGGTCTGACGGTCAGTGGCCAACTGAGTGATCTATCTCCCTCAGTTCATGCATGGTACAAAGAAAAGGTTTAGACCACGACCCAGTCGCAGTCTGACCAAGTCACCCTTGGTCTGACGGTCAGTGGCCAACTGAGTGATCTATCTCCCTCAGTTCATGCATGGTACAAACAAAAGGTTTAGACCACTACCCAGTCGCAGTCTGACCAAATCACCCTTGGTCTGACGGTCAGTGGCCATCTGAGTGATCTATCTCCCTCAGTTCATGCATGGTACAAACAAAAGGTTTAGACCACTACCCAGTAGCAGTCTGACCAAATCACCCTTGGTCTGACGGTCAGTGGCCAACTGAGTGATATATCTCCCTCAGTTCATGCATGGTACAGACAAAAGGTTTAGACCACTACCCATTCGCAGTCTGACCAAGTCACCCTTGGTCTGACGGTCAGTGGCCAACTGAGTGATCTATCTCCCTCAGTTCATACCAGTACTAGCAAATACTTGATAAGTATGGTGGGGACGTTACTATATCTAAATGGAAGGTATAGTATCTGTGAACCCTAAACACAGATGGCGACTTAACTTCCCATACATGTAATCAAGTATCCAATGCTATTACTGATAAGTTATATAACACAATAATAATATAAAAACGTTGCATTCAAGTTTCCTGTGGCAAGAAGTGAAATTTTTTTTTTATACAAGTTCAAATGTACTAAGCAGTCCAGTTTTAGTTGGTTTCCTTGAAAGTTTTCAAAAGGTTCCAAAGAGATGTCACCTTTTGGGTAAATACAATGTGACAGCAACTCAACAATAGAGTAAAACCAAAAAAAAAAAAAAACCTATGAAAATGTTGAAGTACAGTCTTTCCCAATAAACGTTAATAACTAATGGTACCTTCATTTCAAAGGTATACTGTGAACAAAACATAATAGGTCATGATATTCTTGATCCGAGGTTACACAAGGGTCAGATGACAAAGACAGTGTTATTACTATATACTAGTAGTACAAATAAGTAGGTATTTATTTCATGATGTAGGTGTTAAAAACTATAGGTCACTGTAAGCAAGTTGTATGAGGCGCCAATATGACAAAGCATGATACAATTTTAAATGCAGAAACCATTATGGCCTGATTTATGTAAAAAAAAAACCAAGCAAAGAAAAAAACAATTCGAAATGATTAACATTGAATTAAAAGTGAACCTCAAAATAGACAGGAATCACCATACCCCAAACATAATTCAGCAGTTGGAGAGTTGTCTCATTGGCACTCATACCACGTCTTCTTATATCTATAGAATCACTATACCCTAAAATATTATTCTGAAGTGATAAATATAACCTGAAATATTATTACAAGCAAATACCAGCTTTTAGTCTTTAGGATTTAAACTCAAAACTCTTCCTCTCAAAATAATTGAAACAATATTATTTCTAAAAAGCGGAACAAAATATTATTTTAATAATATTTTAAAGAAACATAAAAAAGTTCAAATAAATGTTATTTATTAAAATGAGAAATGATTTATGTAGCAATCACCTTATATAATACTGCTACTTAAGACATAAGAATATGGCAATATTGAAAAAAAACACCCTGCTTTAAAAAAAACTCATACATTGTAGGAAAGAATCATAGGTGATTAATTGTTACAGAAATTTCAACTTTACAATTGTTATGAACTAGCAAACAGGGAAATAAAAACATGCTGTTATACTTGATAATAGTAAATAGTAAAACAAATAAAGGGCTGCGCTTTAGCGCATGATACGCCCGTTGTTTGAAAGACGACGGGCGTATAAAAATGGCAAAAAAGACTACAATGACAATGAGGAGCAGCAAGAAGATAACAGGGAAAGTGAAGATGGTGAAAGTGACTCTTCTGAAAGTTATGATCTAAATGAGGAAGTAGGTGATAAAAGTAAGGATTTCATTGACGACGGGCGTATAAAAATGGCAAAAAGACTACAATGACAATGAGGAGCAGCAAGAAGATAACAGGGAAAGTGAAGATGGTGAAAGTGACTCTACTGAAATTTATGATCTAAATGAGGAAGTAGGTGATAAAAGTAAGGATTTCATTGATGATGAAGATAAAGATTGTATTGATGATGAGGAGGCCTCTTCTGAGAATGTAAATGAGGATTTTTCTGATGATGAAGACAGTGATTACAGTGAAGAAGACACTGATGATTAAACCTAGTTCAGCTTTTCAATATTTAGCATAAAAAACAAATATCATTAACATTGGCATATAACATAGAAGTCTTCAATGCAATATAAGGAAAGTGATATATGATTATGGGTTTTAGTAATTCTATGGCTGATTTCCAAATTTTATAGTAGTTTGAAAGAAGGTAATTTTCTTGGGGTATATTGCTCATAGTTAGATTCTGTTGAACACAGTAAGGAATCCATACTAAATTATACAAAGATGTATGCAAAAGTTGTTCAAATGGTGGTTAATATGGTGGATAATGATTATTATCTTTTTATTGTTTAGAATATTCACAAGATGATCATATTGATAAATGTTTAGGAGACTTGATTTCCTTATTTTTTTCATAAAATGACACCCTTTAACATTTAAGGAATATTTAGTCACATGTTAGGATTTTCATGTTGTCACTTGTTCACTTATTATGTGCTATTGTAGACTAGTTATGTTTTATAACATTTTTTATTGCGCTCAACCCTTCCACCGAAACCGAACTCTATAAAAAAGCTGCAATGCTAACCAATTTTTAACAAGAGTAAAACATCCTATATGCAAAAACAGTATTTGATTTTTATCCATAGCTTAGATAGTAAAAATGTTATTATAAAATGATATATGCCTCAGGGAACAGTTAGTATCTCAGAGAATGCTAATGTGCTTTCATCCTTGCAACCATTCAATAATAGTACAAACATATGACATTCATGGAACCTATTTCTACAAGAAATTTAATGTTTTAAATTGAACTAAAGATTTTACAAATTTTATGTTTTCATCAGATTTTATAAAGTATTATTTGTTACATCAATAGATATAAACAATCATCTTCAATATCCTCACCGGTAAGTCCACTATAAAATACCTCTTTGGGAGGTAGTTCAGTCTCCATTAATTTCTCTGGACTATCCATCTATTTATAAGGATACACCCCTATTCGCAAGAGTAGTTCACAGTGTTCATGAAAATTTCCTGTTACTGATTTGGACAATTTGTCCTTTGGTATATCATAACCTTCATCCATGACTTTGCTGCTGAAGGTAATATCACATCCAAATACCTCATTAACTTTCTGTGAGTACCCAGCAAGTATCTGTAAAAGTCGTTCTGATGACACATTGTCCTTGTAAATCATGAGGCCGTCAAACACAAGTGATCCAACTTAAATACCTTGAGCTGTTAAATAATCAAACGCAGCCATCAAGGCTTTGTTTTCTAAACTACACATTACATAGTTCACTGTTGTTCCTTCGATGTTATAGTCAGTTCCTTTACAACTTTTTGACTTTTTGGCCAATTCATAAAGGTCGAGTTTTATTTTATAATCGAATCAATAATATGTCTCATTCCATTGAAAAATTCTTTGTACCATTCGGGGTCGTCCTCTTCTAAAGTCACTTTTCTTCCATTTATAATCGCTAACAAATGAGCCTTAACTATTATTATTAACAGCCTTAGTAATTCCTGTTCGTACAATCCAATCTGCCATATATTCTTCTCTGTTTGCAATTTAAGCGTCAAGTCCTGAACAATTAATTTCGTTGTCATGACAATACCAAGGTAATAGTGTTGGGCGGGCATTCTTCATGTCAATATCAAACATAAAGTCCGCAAACAATGTATGTCTGATCTTCCTACTCATGTTCTGGATACCGAGAGCACTTTCAGTCCAGTACCGTCCAAACTTATTTAGCTGATAATAGTTCATCAGCCTTTCACCTTTCCCGTTGATCTGTTCCAGACAAGTGGGGACAAATTTTGGAAGTTGAAACGCTAGATTACGTTCACTATGAGCAGCTCCACGATACTTACCCGTGATGTGGTCATGATCTCGAACCGTATTATCATTAAGCTCTTTACTACATATATGACAGGTCATGCTGGATTTATGTGTTTTCTTATCTTCCTCAGTCATCACCATGTCTTTCATATCCTGGTAAATATTGTTAATCGCCCACATTTCTTTCTTCATTTCTCTGACGAATTTCTTAGCCACATCAGGTTCTTGGTACAAGACCGGTGATTTATAGTGTCCATGTTCATATTTTACATAATAAGAGTTATCTGATGGTTCGTGATGTTAATATTGTTTCGTGTATGGTTTTGATGATTTGGGCTGACATGTGTCAATTTTCTCCACTAGACATTCATAATTTGCATATGGTGAATGGAACTTTTATTGTACGGTTTTAACCTTTAAAAAACGTATAGATCCCTGGCTTTGGCATTTTTGTGTTTACCGGTTCTTTCTGACTGCAATATTCAAGATGATCCTTCAAAATGTCTTGTCTGGTAATATTATTCAAACACCTACGACAGGAAAAAAGTTTATGACTGTCTGACGATACTTGTGGTCCTAAAAGTCGCGATAAACTATTCACCCAACAATAATGTTCCTTTTGTCAACCTCCTTATCATCTTTGGTCAGTAACATAAGATCTACCATATTTTTACCCTTGTTCACCGATATTCTCAGGGGATAACTTTCATGTATTTCTTGGTAACTTTTTTCTTGGTAATCTTTTTCTTGGTAACCATTTCCTGTGTAATCTCATACCCAAACACATTCACATTGATATTTGGGTTAAGCTTTTCAAACTTATCGATGGTTTTGAGTGACACTGGGAATTCAATACCCTTAAATGCAAGTTCGTTAGCCCATTTCTCTTATTGTTTCACTCAGACGGTATGTTTTTGATCAACCGCATTATAATGAAGTGCTGAAATAATAGCCCACTTAAAACATTGGTGATCCATATTTTTTACGTTGATTATTGCCTTCTTTAGCAATAGATATCCTGGGAGTCCTATGAATGAACTTCCGGCTACCGGTTTGAACTTACTAAAATGAATATCTAACCGTTTAATTCGGCTAATCACCCAACCACTGCCTTTGCGTTGATATTTAGACATTCTTTCTTTGATCTTTTCGATTGCGTCATCAATTTCCTGCTCAAGGTTTGTTGCCTCGAGAATAGTTATAAGCAAGGATCTAACAAAAGGTTCCGTTATTATAGGTTCCTCAGGTGATGTAGTGATTGGTTTCATCATTTCAACTATTAAAACCAAATCCACTTTCAACCCTATTTTCTTGGTCAACGCCTCTTGTATTTTGCTAATGATGGTGTTTCGACACAGTTTCAAAAATGTATTTACATCATTTTTCTTTTTGGATCCAATTTTTATCGTGCCAAATACACCATTTTATGCATCACGTTCATCTGTTATTTCTAGTTCTTTATTAATTGAAGCCTCCTCAATATTATTTAATGATTAGGGTACTTAAAGTTTTTTTTGTTAGTCTGGAATAGTTATGAATCTCCCGACTTTTGGCAAGTGCTTTCAACTGTTTCATAGTAGAAACTTCTTCACGCTTAAATCTTTGGTCTGTTTTGTCCTCAATAAGGTTTAGCAAATTGACTTTCGACAATCTACTATACCTTTTCAAGTTTCCCTTTTCACTGGCAATTTGTCGCAATTCCTTAATGGTTTTGTTAACCTGTAGTTTACCATTAATAATAATCCCATCATCATTATTGTTGAACTGCCTTCTGTGTCTCCAACAAATCTTCCCTTGGTTTGTTCTGACAGTGACAATCTGTCCTCATCAATTTGATCCCACAAACATTTAAAAATTCATCATCACTTATATTTTGTAATGATGACATATCTTTATTACCTCTACTGTCGCATTCCTTTAAGGTGTTTTACCCTTTTCCCTCGATACTCAATTTTATTTTCAAATGATGGTGATTCCAAAGTGTTGGCACCTTTACTAACGCTTCCTTTTAAGCCATTTTGATTTTGTAATATTCGTTCAGGTTGTTTATTTCTTACTGTGCATGCACAGTAATAACCATCCCCAAGAAATCAAAGGGTTCGTAGTTAAACTAGATAATAAAAATCATAGCATTAAAATGTCACAACAAGCTGATGATACGACTTTATTTCTCAGAAATAAGAAAAAAATCAAAGCTGCTATGAATGAAATAGAAATTTGTGGATCATTTTCTTGGTAAACTTTGAATAAAAATAAAACGGAGGGTATATGGATAGGAAAATTGAAAAATAGTAAAGTTAAGGTAGCCGGGATTAATTGGATAAATAAACCAGTCAAAGCATTAGGAGTATGTTTTGGTCATAACAGAGAAGATTGTGAAAAATTAAACTGGGAAAATAAAATTGAGAAAATGGATAAATTATTTCATTTATGGGGGAAACGTAATTTAACTTTAATGGGGAAAATTCTTATTATAAAAACATTAGTTTTACCACTTTTTACATGTTTTGCAAATGCCTGTACAGTTCAAGAGAAATTTAAAAAAGAAATAGAAAGTTAATGTTATAAATACATTTGGGATGGTAAACCAGATAAGGTTAAACGAAATACCATACTTAAGTCATACGAAGAAGGGGGGTTACAAATAATCGACATACAAAGTTATTTTATGTCTCTAAAAGCATCTTTGGTAAGTAAACTCATGGTTGGTAATAACTGGTTGATTAACTTAAGATGAATTTTGAAGAGAAGAAAATTCTGGAATATATCAAACACATCCCTGAATTTTATAGAGAAGAATTTAAATGTTGGGTAATATCAGGCGGTGGACAGACGAAAAAACCTGCCAACTTCACAGAAATAAGAAAACAGGTAATTTGGGGGAACAAACTGATTAATTTTGAATTTAAAACCATTATTTTTAAAATTGGATTAAGAGTAACTTGATATTTTTCAACGATATTATAGATGACTAATATCAAGTTATATATCTCAACATTGTGTATTCTGCAAAAGTTAGACTGCAAGAATAATTGGATTGATGAAATATACATTTAAAAAAGCCATCCCAAAAGACTGGCTTCAGATGTGAAAGTCTTAAAGTTCTATAAAAAGTATAGTAAATATTCCTAGAAAAACTAAACTGGAAATGTAATTACATTGAGGCTTCAAGCTATTCAACAAATACATTATATAAGTAAATTTGTAAAGATAGAACTGAACCATCAATTGGTGTAAGCAAATGTATGCATATTTTACAAATTAATGAGAACCTTAGACTTTCCGAATTGATTTTCCTCTAAGTTCAGTATTTTTGTGATTTTTATTTTTATTAACCAACTACAAAATGTATATGTTTACATGTTTCATTTTTTAGAAGAGAATAAGTATAGATGGTAACTTTTACAATTCATATTACCAACAAAACACTTATTGTTCAAATGGAAACAGAAGAATGACGGTCTATGTAATGTATATAACGAAGAAGAAGATTATAACCCCTTTTTTTATATCTTGTCGATTTTTAGAAAATGTTTGGAAAAGTATTTATGAGTTAATGATAAAATCAAATTTAAATTTTAGAGTATCGTTAAAGCAATTAGTCTTCGGATATAAAAATTTTGACAAAAATTATTTTGGTATGAATTATTTCCTAACAATTTTAGGTTTTTCTATATACAAATCATATTATGTATCTAATCAGAAATTAAGAAATGTAAATGTTTATAAAAATGTTGTTCAAGAATACATTAAAAGATATATCGAAAACAGAACAATGAAATTTAACCCATTACTGAAGTCACTAAAAAGAAGTTTAGTCGATTGAATAGAATAAAACATAATGCATTAAGATGTTGTACAATTGTATTTCAAGAAATTTATACATATTATTATAATATATACATATATACCATCAGCTGATTACTAACCTCGGTAATCAGTGGAATATAACAGGATAAATCAAGCGTCAAGAAAAGCTTTTTGTCATTGTGTAACAATGTAACAAGCATATTTGGGAAAAAAATATATAATGTCGTTAAAAAAATTAAAAATTAAAATAACCATCCCCTCCTTTTTTTTCCCTCTGTATTATTTTTTTATAATTTCTAGTCTGGTTTTGAAAAAAAACCAAACAAGAAGTGTAAAACTTACAACCGACAAAAAAACCTTTTACATTTTAACAAGATCATAAGAATTATATACTTGATTAAGGCCTATTTTTTTCCAATTACTTTTATCATAAGCACCTTTTAATTCATCTATTTCTTCGATAAGTCGACTACAATCCCACACTTTAACTGTTTCTCCTATTCGATTTTTCATGGTAAGAATTTTAGCTTCTCCATACTGTGATCTTTTACATGCATAAAATATTCCAATAGGTAAATTTATCCAAGCAAGTGTTTCTTGTTTTTTATTACATACTTTTTTATTTAGGGTATCCAAGGTAGGAAATTCATCTACTTTTTTATTTATTTTATTTATGGTTTTAAAGGTGAGAAATTCATCATCACAATCATCTATACTTTCAATGATTGATTCTATACTTTCAAGGATTGATTCTATATTTGATGCCATACTATCTTTACTTTCGTTTGCTTTTAATCTATTCCTTCAATTCCTCAAATTTTTTTTTGTCATTTTCTCAATTTTCCCAACTTTTGTTGTTGTCATTTTCTCAACTTTATATCTCAAAATTTTATTTTTTGTCGTATATTATACGTTTACATTTTACCATTTTTTCTTCCATTTTTTTAAATTTCATGTTGATTTTCCCCTCAAAATGGATTTGGGGCAGGACCGGTAATTTCATACTACTGATTTATTACAAAAAATATTGAGAAATTCTTTAATAGTAGTTAAGGAACTCGTTAAACGCACTGAAAGATTAGTAGTGGAACACTTACTAGAGGCTGAGATGAAACGATATTGTATGGGATATATTTTGTGTACTTTAAATAACCAATCTGTTGAGGCGTTAAACTGAGCTGTGATAGTGACATGATTAAAGTTAACTAAAGCGTCTAAAGCGGAGATGGTCGTGACATTCGTTAACTACCTTTTTCTATTATGCATGGATAGTCGACCTTCATATGGATAGAAACAAGTGCCTTTGTTTCTACTTCTTTACGCATACTTCTTAAACCCATTAATCAAATCACGGCTTAGACTTAATGACTCCACGTCTGGATTTTGTTTTCTTTTTTAATGATTTGTTAGCTAACATTTTTTACTTGCTATTTCGAGATTAGTCAAAATATCAAAGCCATCTTTTTTTTTTAAATATATTATCTCCAAACCAAAAAATAGTTTTTCCAACATTAGCCATTGCTACTCTGATGTACACAAAACTTTAAAATATATTATTTTCGATACCAAAATATGATTTATCTAGCCGTTGGGACTCTCAGCATGTATTTTAAAGTTTTTTTTCACCCTGTCTAGCATTAGTGTTGCTTGAAAAACCAAAAACACCATATACTTCCTTTTGTTTTGTTTCTTTTTGCTCTGTCGAAATGACAACAATGTAGTTATCCAGTTGTATACCTGACAAATAGTACCTGGATTATAATGTATACGCCAGACGCGCTTTTCGTCTACATAAGACTTATCAGTGATTCTCATTTCAAAATATTTAAAAAGCCAAACAATAACAAAGTTGAAGAGCATTGAGGATCCAAAATTCAAAAAAGTTGTACCAAATACGGCTAAGGTAATCTATGCCTTGGATAAGAAAATCCTTAGTTTTTCGAAAAATTCAAAGTTTTGTGAACAGAAAATTTATAAAAATAACCACATTATTGATATTCATGTCAACATCGAAGTGTTGACTACTGGGCTGGTGATACCCTCGAGGACGAAACGTTCACCAGCAGTGGCATCGACCCAGTGGTGTAAATAGTTATCAAAGGTACCTGGATTATAATTTATAGGCCAGACGCGCGTTTCGTCTACATAAGACTCATCAGTGACGCTCATATCAAACTATTAAAAAAGCCAAACAATTACAAAGTTGGCGAGCATTGAGGATCCAAATTTCCAAAAAGGTGTACCTAATACGGCTAAGGTAATCTATGCCTTGGATAAGAAAATCCTTAGTTTTTCGAAAAATTCTAAGTTTTGTGAACAGAAAATTAAAACAAATTACCACATTATTGATATTCATGTCAACAACGAAGTGTTGACTACTGGGCTGGTGATACTCTTGGGGACGAAACGTCCATCAGCAGTGGCATCGACCCAGTGGCGTAAATAGTTATCAAAGTTATCAGGATTATAATTTATACGCCAGACGCGCGTTTCGTCTACATAAGACTCATCAGTGACGCTCATTTCAAAATTTTTAAAAAGCCAAAGAATTACAAAGTTGAAGAGCATTGAGGATCCAAAATTCAAAAAAGTTGTACCAAATACGGCTAAGGTATGGGATCAGAAAATCCTTAGTTTTTCGAAAAATTAAACGTTTTTTGAATAGAAAATTTATAAAAATAACCACATTATTGATATTCATGTAAACACCGAAGTGTTGACTACTGAGCTGGTGATACCCTCGAGGACGAAACGTCCACCAGCAGTGGCATCGACCCAGTGGTGTAAATAGTTATCAAAGGTATATATCAGTATTATAATTTAAATGAAAGATTACGTTTTAGAATATCCAATATTACATTTGCCTATACATTTGAAGACCAAACTATCATTAGGTTGTAACAATTTAATAGCCTATATTTACCGAGTTTCTCCATCACCATGTTTTAACTCTTCTGACATTACGGCCACTGGATGTATACCAAGTCCGATTTTGAACACCAATTATCCCTCTAATTGTTAATTTTTCACCACGAAAATAAAAAATTATGACCAATTGCTTAAGATTTCATGACAGTTAATGTTCCTTTCCTAGTCAAATGTATACCATCATCTACCAAAATACCGTTTGCTGGTCAACCATGAAATGACAAGTTACTATTGTCACACAGCAAAATGTCACTGGCATCACCAAATTTGTCTTCATCATGATATGCCTCTCTTTCTTAAAATAAATCTTCATATTCACTTCGTCAACTGTTTTTCTCATGTCGACATTTATTAACTTCTTGCTCGAAGTTTGTACGTAATATGCATAAAGATTTCTCCTTAAATGTGACTTCCATGGCTTATAACTCTTCCTCTTAGTTTCCTATTTGTGTAAATAATAATTCAAATTTCTGTTCTATTGATTTTTTTATCGTGTGCTTCAGTAGTTTTATCCACTATTTTTTTTATTGCATAGATAACATTCGTTCTCAAAGCGGAACTCATCTACTTGATGCTTTCATTTTCCGATTTACCGGAAAGTGTGGTACTTAATTCTTTTAAGTAAGACACATCTTAACAATTGTTTTCCAGACTTTTTACATGAAACTGGTTTAATTTTTATTTTTTCGTCCTGTGCAAGTTTACACCGAATTCAAATTTCTCAACAATTATTTTGATTTACTTATTGTTGACAAGAAACAAATTTGTAACACCAGAACACTTTTCATACTTCAAATTTCTTGGCGAATTCTTATACAGTTTATAAGCCGTACGTTAGTTTGTGCATTACAATTAAAGTGTATGGTAAACTTTACTCGTCTATATGTTTTAATGAAGCATAATTAGTCATATATGACGTTTATTGAAGATATTGCTACTCTTTTAAGGCTCCTTACGGTTTCATAACTGACGTTTCTACAAATGTATAGGTTTGAGTGTTCTTGATTTAGGTAAATCCATGATGGCGCTTCGGACACACGAACGATATAAATAGTTGTTTACATCTATTATGACAGTGTACATCACACAGTTCATTTCTGTATTCTTTTTTTATATGTGTCAAATGCTGATTTCTATGAAAATATTAAAGCAACAACAAGAATTTAAAAAAACGTACTTTTTATTAAACAAATAATAAATTGCAGGATAAAAACAATGTTAGTGCAATGATAGAAACTATATAGTATTTGTTTTAGTAGCTACAAAAGAGGCAAAACGATCTTTTAGGACACACGGCAAGGTAACTTGTAATTAACAGCTGAAAAGGGTGTAACAGATTTTGAGATCTGCTAAATAATTGAACTAATTCTAAATAAAAAGAGGAGGTGATATAAGTATCAGTTTTGTTTTGACGCGCCATTTCAACTAAATTTGTTTTAGTTCAAAAATAGATACACCATATCACTATATAATGTATAAAAATATATCACATCTTTTTAACAAAAAATTGTACAAATGCAAGAAAGAGTTCGCTTGTTGTTCTATGAACTGTCGTCTTGACTTGTTGATGGTGTGTTCCAAAATTCCCTAGCTTTATGAACAACCGTTGCTACTACTGCTCCAACAACTGTACCACAAACAGCTGCTCCTGTATAATATATAGTAAAATAATGAAATCTCAAAAGCAGAAAATTCAAATGAAATAATGCAACTGTGTAATTAAAGATTTTTTTAATTAAAAGCGAGAAGTCTGCGTATGTATAGAATATAACCTTTATAAAAGCTTGATAATCATATAATTATCTTCTCCACATTACTGTCCATTTTCGAAAGACTTTGTTCGTTCAAAGAACCAATTTGCTTAAATGTTTTCCGCAATTACAGATTGAATTCATCTCTAAATCTAGCAAAATTTTTTACCTTTTTCATATTCATATATTTATTACAGAGCATGCCAATATTTATATTTATGTATTGTTCAATAAGTGTATTATTTTTGTAAAAGGAGACAGATTTGTAAAAGCAAATTGCTTGTTTCTGAATCCTTAATATTATTGTATTGTATAATATGTTTAATGTTGATTTATCTGAATAAATATTGTTTAAACTAAAAATTTTCAGCTCACTGCTTAAGTGGAAAAAGATAATTTACACAATCTTTCTAATGCGACGTTCACATAGTGCCGATTATGGCTCCCGTTGGAGATCAGACAGCGCTACGACACGAAAAGTGAAAATGTCGGATTACTATCTTCAATGATCTGGAATGTCATATCATTGTCTGAACGTAGTCGTATACGTTCATAACAGTTTCATATAGATCGGGAATGGTCCGGAATGGTCGGCCAAGCACCCCTGACAGTTAAGTGCGTCCCGTAAGATTCGTGGTGACTCAGCCAATTTTGTCTAGTCGGATCAAAATCGTAACAATATTCTATGTTTTCTGGACGGTGTTCTGTGGAACGGGCATGATCTGGAGAAATTTGTCATTGTTGTTTTTTTGTCGATTGAGACCAGATTGCATTCAGATCTTCCCGAAGGCGAACCGTCTTCGTTCCGGAACAGCCATGTTATTAATACGAAATTCGGAAATAATACCCACGTCGGAGTCCCGACAATTACAGAACACGATACAACGGAGTCCAGACAAAGCCGTTTGCAATGCGGTACAGCAGAATGTGATAGAATTGCGTTCCGGTAGTTACTAATCAACCCGAATATGGCGATTTTATGTATAGGACATACAACGGTTTTCTAACGGATATCTTCCGTCAGCGTCGGATTACTATCTGGTCACTGTCTGATCTCTGTCGGACCGCATTGGACAGAATCGGGACGCTGTCGGGATCTATTCAGTAGTTATTTTCCATGCAAAAGATTCAAATCGAATAAGAATCGGATTGAGAACGGGATAATCGGAACAATTCGGTTGAAAACGGATGAATTTGGACGCTTCCTGAACAATATCTGATTTTGGCGTCATTGAATAAAACAATTTTTCAAATTTTAATCAAAGTTTGAATTTCCAGCCACGATTCACCGGATCTTGATGAGACTTTTGATAAATTCTAAACGGGAATAGTCCTATCATGGACTGCAGTAAAAAATTGTGAATGTGTGACCCCGGCTATATATGCACAAACACAGAAATGTATTGGAATGCATGATAAAGTCCGAAAAGTTCGAAAGGTTTTCAGTATTTTTTTAAAAATTTTTGAGACTTTATTTGTATTATTTCTTCAATATTGCATACGATGAAAAGTATGTTGAATTTAGTTATAAAGAACATGTACCTTTCTAAGGTATCTTGACTTTAAATTATCTTTGTACACACATGTACTAACCATTGTCATCATTTACTAGTATACTGAATGTACATAACATTATGGATGAGCATGTAACATCATACAACAAGACAAACTGGGAAACTATAAGAAGAGGTACATTATCTACTCCTTACACTTAGACAAAGGTAAATACATGTTTTTATCCTGCAATAGAAATTTCTACATTACTAATACAGGTGTACAGATAACACGAAGCGATACACGTACACTAGACGTATATTATCTCTTGGTATCCTGCTTCTGTTGCGAGCGAACGGATCTATTCAGTCGTTTTTTTCCATGCAAAAGATTCAAATCGAATAAGAATCGGATTGAGAACGGGATAATCGGGACAATTCGGCTGACAACGGATGAATTTGGACGCTGCCTGAACAATATCTGATTTTGGCGTGATTGAATAAAACAATTTTTTAAATTTTAATCAAAGTTTGAATTTCCAGCCACGATTCACCGGATCTTGATGAGACTTTTTATCAATTCTAAACGGGAATAGTACTATCATGGACTGCAGTAAAAAAATTGTGAATGTGTGACCCCGGCTATATATGCACAAACACAGAAATGTATTGGAATGCATGATAAAGTCCGAAAAGTTCGAAAGGTTTTCAGTATTTTTTTTTAAATTTTTGAGACTTTATTTGTATTATTTCTTCAATATTGCATACGATGAAAAGTATGCTGAATTTAGTTATAAAGAACATCTAACTTTCTAAGGTATCTTGACTTTAACTTATCTTTGTACACACATGTACTAACCATTGTCATCATTTACTAGTATACTGAATGTACATAGCATTATGGGTGAGCATGTAACAATATACAACAAAACAAACTGGGAAACTATATAAGAAGAGGTACAGTATCTACTCCTTACACTTAGACAAAGGAAGATACATGTTTTTATCCTGCAATAGAAATTTCTACTTTACTAATACAGGTGTACAGATAACACGAAGCGATACACGTACACTAGACGTATATAATCTCCTGGTATCCTGCTTCTGTTGCTAGCGAACGGTTGTGTCAAATTACTGTTTACGTCACAGTTCAATTTGGGATCCTCATTGCAGTCCGCGTTTAATTTATGTCGATTTTTTTACTCTTTACTCGGCTCGAAACAGGAGTAATATTGCTCACTGAAGCTTGCATTACACCTGCTTCTTATCCTCTTACAGATACAGCTGATATTTAAAGACACTAAACAGTTATTGTCTATATACAGTGTTAAAGACCTACGGATATAATTTAAAACAAAATAAAAACCAACTAGCCAATGAATGAGAACATTCCGCACAAAAAAAAAATACCTCAAAAAATAAATCGCCATGGGTAACAGCTGAAACTAAATAAACAATTTATGAAAATAAAATTAAATTTGAAATTACAACATGAAACACAAATATAAACAACTTAACTTCAAGTACAAAACAGCTACGACAATTATACTTGCAGTACTTAGAAAGTATTGTTACACTTAAACTTATTCCACATAGTATGCTTAGTGACGATCCCGAACTTTATTGCTCATATATATTTCTAATGACTTATAAATGGTGTTGATATATACATGACTCAAGGAACTTAAATAACTGATGATTAATTGCACTTAGGTTAACACTTTAAATATGTGCTTATTTGTGTGTGCTCATAAGTAGCATGCAATTATCTATTGTTGTACTAGTTTGAATACAGTTGTTAATGTATGATCTATATTATGTATCAGTAATGTGGCGAGCTTTATAGGCTGCGCATGTTGCCCAACACTTTTCATATCCTAATGAATCAAATATGTTTGAAGAAAAACAAATAAACCAGCTGAGAACAGCTTTTCTAATATGAAGAATATATGTAATTAAATAAACATTAAAAAAAACCTCACTATTGCGGATTAATATAAAAATAAAAAGATGTGGTATGATTGTCATTTAGACAACTATCCACCAAAGTTAAAATTTTGGCAAATATGAAACAATTCAATTGAGAATCCTAACGGCCTAATTTATAACAAAACATATTACGAAAAACATATATGTCAGATATTAACCAACGACAACAACTGAACTTCAGGCTTCTGACTTGGGACAGGCACATATAGAATGTAGCGGGGTTAAACAAGTTTGAAGGTGCCAACTCTCCCCTAATCTGGGACAGTAGTGCAGCAGAATAGGATCATCACAAACAAAATGTTTAACCCCGCCACATTCTTTATGTGCCTGTCCCAAATCAGGAGCCTGTAGTTCAGTGGTTGTCGTTGGTTCATGTATGTCATATTTGTTTTCCGTGAAATGTTTTGTAATAATTTAGGCCGTTTGTTTTCTCAATTGAATTGTTTCATATTTTTCATGTTGGGGCCTTTTATAGCCGATTATACGGTATGGGTTTTTCTCATAGTGGAAGGCCGTATGGTTGTCTATATTTGCTTACATCCACTTTATTTGAACGTTGGTGGATAGTTGTCTCATTGGTAATCTTACCTCATCTCCTTATTTTTTTATATAAACTATAAAAATCAGTTGAAAAGGGTTTGACTCAGCAGATCGATAAAAAGCAGAAAAAACCTCACAATAAAAACACAAACCGGACGTGGCAGGGTATTTATATATCCATAAAAACAAAACAAAAAAGACACAGAGTACAGATCTGAGGGTACTCGCTGTTACTGACAACAAGTTCAAAGCCAATAACAACCAATACAAAACCATGTATCTAAGATTGAAATATCAATCAGTACACATTCAACACTCAATGGATTTATTGTAAAGATGTCATTAACCGTCAGAGAAAAACATAACCTTTTGCAATGCCAAAATATAAGTATCGACAGATAGTAGTACCGTGAATGTGCATATGTGTATAATAATAATATGTAGTATGGTTTTAATTTACTGATAACAAATAATCAATATTTATACCAATTTAAACAATATTCAAAGATCTGATTACAACATCACTTAAACAGAATGAAGAATCAAGAAGCAGGGATCAGATGCTCTCAATCGACAATTTAAATCAGTTTTCGCAGAGGCATCACTAAGAATGAATTTGAAAACAATCATTAGTGCAAACAAAAAATCATTCCACCATGCAAGACTTTAAAATCCAAGGTACAACCATCTTCTTAACTCAACTTAACCAAAAACAAGTGGGCTCATGAGATACTAGTATTCCACATCCTCTGCCTTATATTCAATAAATCATAAGACACTGGCGAAGGCCCATTGATTGGCGAACTGCACATGTCTCCCCCATTTACTAGAAAGGGTATAAGTACAATCAAGACTGTTGTTCAGTGGTTGTCGTTGGTTCATATCCGTCATATGTGTTTTTTGTAAATTGTTTTGTTATACATTATGCCGTTAGTTTTCTCGCCTGAATTGCTTCACATTTTTCATGTCTGTGCATTTGAAAGCCGACTATATGGTATGTTTTTTTTCATGTTTATTGCCATACGGTTATCTATAATTGCTTACATTCATTTCATTTGAACTCTGCTGGATAGTTGTCTCATTGGTAATCATACCACATCTCATTATTTCTACACCACAGAAAATGTGGCTTGAGGATTTTCTGATGCGTATAAATATTGCCTAAAATATGACTGTTTAAAGTTCCATAATTCTGGAACATCAGACCGGAAAATGTTCAAAATCAAAGGTGAGCCTTGTTTCAATAATTCCAACAGCAGTATTAAGCTTGTAGCAATTTGATCCAAGCATACTAGAACTAGTGGGACGAGACATTTGAAAGTCAGCTAAAATCTGACTGTTAAAGTTCCATAAATCTCGAAAAACAAATTCTGAAAACATTTCTAAATCAAAATGTAATTTCTATTAACCAATTTCAACAATTAAGTAAAATTGCAAGTAAATTTATTTAAGCATACGCAAGTTAAAGTCCCGTATAAACGAGGGACATTAACCATAAAATTGATTTCTTATGGAACCCACTTAACATACGGCAGATTAATATACCATTTGAAAGCATATCATCTCAACTTTTTTGCCCCTTATTCAAATATTCGTACAGTGCAATTTCCGTCACATCACGATAGAAGGTAAAGGACGAGGAATTTCTTATTTTACAAAATGACTGCATTTTTGCATATAGTGTCTTCTGAGTCAATAATAGAATAATATATGGAAATAAAAAAATCTTTTAGAACAAAGGATAATATAAGAATAAGGAGTTGTGGTATGTGGTTAATAGTTGCTTATCAAACGCATTTTGAAATTTTAATAACGTATTTATAAACGATAATGCCTTTTCCAAGAAATTCCAGTGAAAATGACAAAAAAGAGTGAAAACCAAAATCTTTGTCTGTGATTCAATTGTTATCACCATTAAATCGAATAACATATTTTATTTAGTGCTAATGAATTTTTTTTTATATCATCAAATTACTGCAATCATGCATCTTGCTAATTAATCGTAATAACTCATACAGTTGCCCAAAATACCACCATCTGCAAAAAGATAGCTTTTTAGCTGTTCCACTTGATGAAAATTATAAAATTATGTAGTCAATAGTAGGTTGAAGAAACACTAATCTTCAAATTCAAAAAACTATTCAAAGGAAATAATAAACGCGGGATTTATACCGTTAAGGGTAATTAAGGGAATCGAATCTTTGATATTTTAAAATGTATTTTGAATGCCCACATAAGGAAAACTCTTATGTTTTTTTTTTGTTATTTAGTTTGTAATTTCATGATTAACATTAAAAGAAATAATGGACTCTATATTGTATATATATATATCTACGTCATTTTTAAAATTTTAGAACTATACAATCGTTGTTCGATTCAATAGTATAAATTTAAAGATTATTAATAGTTAAATCAGAATAGATTGATATGATTCATTTTATATCATAATCATACTAATGAAGGATATCTGTTATCCGAAATATTGATAGATACTTAAATCAAGCCCCCAACAATTAAATACCTAAATAAATGATTACATAGTTAGTAAAAATAATTGATGAAAGTTGAATTTCAAATATTTGTCTAGTACAAATTAGAAAATTTGTGTTCTTAATTCTTTCAACTACATCGTGCATTGAGAAAGGAAGTTTTAACTATTATATACTAGACAATGGAACCCTATCAAACTACGTAATAGTCTTGTAAAAATATCTAACGTTGCAGTTACATTAGCTGACAGCCTATATCTTTATTTTTATTTGAAAATTCTAGCTATTCTCAATAATTCTAGTAGTTAAATATTATTTGTAAAAAGAAAGAAGTTACAATTCAACCCATCAGCATCATGAACGTTTTGTAAAAATTGGCACCTCTGACAAAATATAGCAGTTTTGATATTGCTATTTACTGCAGCTCCGTACATATAAGAAATTATAGATTTGCATAATGAAACTGAAAGATAAATAAAATCATCATAGATACCAGGACTAATTTTTTTATATACGCCAGACGCGCGTTTTCGTCTACAAAAGACTAATAAGTGACGATCGAATCCATTAAAGTTAAAAAGGCCAAATAAAGAACGAAGTTGAAGAGCATTGAGGACAAAAATTCCTAAAAGTTTTGCCAAATCCAGCTAAGGTAATCTATGCCTGAGGTAGAAAAGCCTTAGTATTTCAAAAATTAAAAAATTTGTAAACAGTTAATTTATAAATATAACCATATCAATGATAATTCATGTCAGCACAAAAAGTGGTGACTACTGGGCTGGTGATACCATCGGGGAAATAAATCTCCACCAGCAGTGGCATCGACCCAGTGGTTGTAAATAAATATGTATTTAGACTTATTTTATTTCAAATTTACTTGGTCATGAGTTTGCATTAAAATTTTATGGTAAATGTGCCACATTATATTTTCATTTAGGGCATTCAGAAAACCAGAGTGCTATTTCAGTAAAACTTCTGTAACGCATTGATTGAAAATAGGCATATGAAAAGAGAATACATATACAATTGTGATTTATATGGTTACAATGAAGTTATGATTAAGCTATAATATTTAGACAATTGTGAGAAATAGACAGTTGTGAGAAATGAATAGTGTGGTTAAATTTATTAGTTTTTTTAATTGGCGATGTCTTCTAAAAAAAAAACTTATTTTCGAAGATACTTTTTTGTCGTTAAGCCCTCTGTTGTTAATGATTTTTTGGCAATTTGCTCACTTTATTTGTATACTAGAGAAGAAAGAGTGCTATTATATTCGCGTTATTTTTTTTTTTTATCACAAACATCGCGTAAAAAAATCGCTTGCCAATTTAAGTTGGTTTGAAGTATTGTCTTTTCCAAAAATAAGATTAAACAGGAGACCCCTTAAACTTTATCCAAACAATAAGTAAAATTGTTTTTTTCGCATTTCGATGTTTTTCATGCTATAATTGATTGTTTCGTTTGGTTTTCTTATGTGCGAAGATCTCATAACTGTAATAAGTGTCTGATATTAGTTGACAGGAAAAATGGTATTGAAAAATGTGGATAAACAAAACAAGCGTTAAAATAGGATAACTTATAAGCAAGTTTGTAATTGTAAATTTAAATTGCTTATTATTAATCTCTATTTGAAATTGATTATCCTGAATAATAACCCTTCATGTACAATCTCCCTATGTGCACTTTAAAACTGTGAACTAAACTTAAATCTCTCAAGCAATGTAAGAGGAGTATCGCTCACTACAATATTTTTAGACTAGTGAATGGACATATGAATGGAAGGAACAAAGACAAGAGGCAGTCTCAAATCATAGCCGACGAGACGAGAGTTGTTAACATATGTACGGATGGACGGACGGATGGTCGGACGGTACTACTGACGGATGGACGGACGGTACGACGGACGGATGGACGGACGGTACGACGGACCGATGGACGGACGGATGGACGGAATACCATAATACGTCACTCTCGTGCTTTTAACCATCACTAAATATTCAATAACACAAATAGTGTATCTTGATTTCATAATTCAACACACAGCATCGTTTGATCTTTAAATCTTACTTGGACTTTGTCCTGCTTCAAAAAGTATCTTAGTATCACCGAGATGAAACTTCACACCTGTCACATGTCATAAATCTACCTTTGCAATTAAGTCTCCTTGCTTATTAAGCTCAAATGTATCACTAGAGTTCAAATGTTTATATTTGAGCGTTCTTATTCAAGGTAAATCTAGAAATGCACTTCGGACGAACGAAATTTATAAAGAGTTATTCTCATTTTTAAGTCCAATTATTTACATGAGGTATTACTTGTATAATACCTTAATCCGCCAACTTCAGACAAATCTGTCTCGTCAATCAATAGGTTGAGAAGGCTTTTGTGTGGCAGCACAATTGGCTTGAAGAAATTGAAACGAAGCTTAATACTCTTTCATTGTGATTTTTGCATGACATACAACACACTTAAAACCCAGTTATCAATCCTTTTGGTTGCAATAACCTGATTTAAAACGCCCAGAAAGTTGTTTGTAGCCAATTGAAATGTGTCAATAAATCCGAAAGATAAGAAAAATTGCAAGTCTCTTTGTTTATAAAAGTCGTGCCGGCATAGTTTCAGTAATGAGTTGACCCATAGTACGGTTTACACTGTCTGCTGTCAAGGAGATTTGGTCACACAGTCTTTTATCTTACCGGCTTTCTGATTCTTAACTTTTAGAAACTGAGGTTTTTAGCTGTAAATGATTTATTTTATCTTTATTAAACAAACATTAGAAAAACAAACATTAGAAGATGGATAAAAATTATGACACATATTCATAGAGCTATCTAGCCAAGAATGCTGAAGTTTACACTCAATCGAATCAAACTTTAACTTGAGGCAGCCGTTTACGGGACGTATTATGGTATATCGTTGATCGTCCGTCTGTCCGTCCGTCCCGTCGTCAACACGTCGGACAGTAACTCAAAAACGCTTTTTTAACATTAACCAATTATCATGAAACTTTTGTGAATTGGTTATATCTATTAACGTGACCTCCCTTTCGAATTTAATAAATGTTAGATCTTACGTTTCGAGTTATGGAGTTTTATTCATTAAACTAGAGGCTCTAAAGAGCCTGTTCGCTCACCTTAGTCTATGTGAATATTAAACAAAGGAAGCAGATGGATTCATGACAAAATTGTGTTTTGGTGATGGTGATGTGTTTGTACGTCTTACTTTACTGAACATTCTTGCTGCTTACAGGTATCCATCTATAATGAACTTGGCCCAGTAGTTTCCCAGGAAAATGAAAATTGTTAAAAATTGACTATAAAGGACAATAAATCCTTAGGGGGTCAATTGACCATTTTAGTCATGTTGACTTATTTGTAAATCTTACTTTGCTGTACATTATTGCTGTGTTTATCTCTATCTATAATAATATTCAAGATAATAACCCAAAACAGTAAAATTTCCTTAAAATTACCAATTTAGGGGCAGCAACCCAACAACGGATTGTCCGATTCATCAGAAAATTTCAGGGCAGATAGATCTTGACCTAATAAACAATTTTACCCGTTGTCAGATTTGCTCTAAATACTTTGGTTTTTTTTAGTTATAAGCCAAAAACTGCATTTTACCCCTATGTTCTATTTTTAGCCATGGCGGCCATCTTGGTTGGTTGGCCGGATCACCAGACACATTTTTTAAACTAGATACCCCAATGATTATTGTGGCCAAGTTTGGTTTAATTTGGCCCAGTAGTTTCAGAGAAGATTTTTGTAAAAGTTAACGACGACGGACGACTCCCTTTCGATTTTTATAAATTCTAGATTTTACGTTTCCGAGTTATGGGATTTTATTCCTAAACTAGAGGCTCTAAAGAGCCTGTGTCGCTCACCTGTATTTACTGATGCTTTGGAAATCATGTTAAATAAAGTTAAAATCATAATGTATAGTGTAAGATATCATTAGATACTATAATAATATCTAAGATAGTAGGAAAAAACTGCAAAATTTCCATAA
This sequence comes from Mytilus galloprovincialis, assembly GCF_965363235.1. NCBI lineage: Eukaryota > Metazoa > Mollusca > Bivalvia > Mytilida > Mytilidae > Mytilus > Mytilus galloprovincialis. Next base: position 1,637,422 of record NC_134840.1, on the reverse strand, counting down.
AATTACTAACTCAGGGGCAGCAACCCAACAACTGGCATATATATCTATATCTGATGAAATTTTTGTCACCAGTTAGATTTGCTCTAAATGGTTCAGTTTCAGAAATATAAACGAAAAACTGCATTTTACCATATGTACTATTTTTAGCTATGTCTGCCATCTTGGTTTGCAGGCAGGGTCATCGGACATATTTTTTAAACTAGATATTCTTATGATAATTGTGTACAAGTTTGGTTACATTATGTCTTAGTAGTTTCAGAGGAAAAGAATTTTGTAAAAGATTAAAAATGGTTTAAAAAATGGTAAAATTGACTATAAAGAGCAATAACTTCTGAAGGGGTCAACTGACCATTTTGGTCATTTCACTTATTTGTAGATCTAACTTTGCTGAAAATTATTGCTGTTTACAGTTTATCTCTATCTTTAATAATATTCAAGATGATAACCAAAAACAGCACTATTTCCTTAAAATTACTAATTATGGGGTATCAACCACAAAACGGGTTGTCCGATTCATCTGAAAATTTCAGAGCAGATAGATGTTGAATTGACAAACAATTTTAACACACGTCAGATTAGCTCTAAATGCTTTGGTTTCAAAGTTATAAGCCAAAATTTATATTTTACCCCTATGTTCTATTTTTAGCCATGGCGGCCATCTTGGTTGGCTGGCCGGGTCAACGGACACATTTTTAAAACTACACACCCTAATGATGATTGTGGACAAGTTTGGTTAAATTTGCCTTAGTAGTTTCAGAGAAGAAGATTTTTGTAAAAGATTACAAAAAATTACGAAAAATTGTTAAAAATTTACTATAAAGGGCAATAATTCCTTAAGGGGTCAATTGACCATTTTGATCATGTTGACTTATTTGTAGATCTTACTTTGCTGAACATTATTGCTGTTCACAGTTTACATTGTACCTCTATCTATAATAATACTCAAGATAATAACAAAAAACGGCAAAATTTCCGTAAATTACCAATTTAGAGGCAGCAACCCAACAACGGGTTCTTCGATTCATCGGAAAATTTCAGAGCGGATAGATTTTGACCTGATGAAAAATTTTACCCATGTGTCAGATTTTCTCTAAATGCTTTGGTTTCAGAGATATTAGCTAAAATCTACGTTTTACCCCTATGTTCTATTTTTAGCCATGGCGGCCATCTTGGTTGATTGGCCGGGTCATCGGACACATTTTTTAAACTAGATACCCCAATGATGATTGGGGCCAAGTTTGGTTTAATTTTATATAAATTTCTGATACCATTCAGGAGTTATGGAACTTTATACTTTGAAAAAGCGACGGGCGTATCATGAGCTCGTGGCGCAGCTCTTTATGAGTCTAGCTTTTGTTCCATGAGCAATATTCCACCGCTTATTTTGTGACTCGTTAATGGGCTAGAAACTACAATTTCTGGGCATAAATTAATGTTCATGAACCTATAAAAGTTCTTAAACGACTCTACGTCGACTACTAGTAAATGTTTTGTGGATTTGTTCCTTCTTTTTGTTCTCAATGGTATAGGTCTTCAGATTGTTTGACAGCTAATAACAAATTTACAATATTTGAATGATAAAGTAATTGATACTGGTGGAATTTTTGATGATATTATGAAAAATTTTTAAAACTAATACAGAGTCAAGTCTAGACATCATAAGTCAAATGATGCTCAAAACTTTTAATTACAGATAAGTTGTATAGAAAAAATCGTCATATTTATAAATATGTTTTAATCATCGACCAAGAAAACAATATATGCGTATCAACCAGGTTTTCTACCTAAATGTTTAAATATTCACCAATGATAGAAAATAGCACAATTTTTTTTTTATAATGATCAAAAGACATTAACCACTGTTAGAGCCCTTCGTTCATATAGTTCAGGTAGGTGTCAATCACAGATTTTTATATTTAATACATTTGGTGATAAAAACATAGCAGTAACAAATGTTTACAAATATTTAGAAATTGCAATTAGCAATATTGGTCAATGGAATGCCCATATTGATAATATTATATTAGGTCCATCTACAAAAAAAAATATGCTGAGAAACTGGACAGATTCAGTATAAAACAAAAATTGAAAACTATAGATATATTTTTAAGACCCGTATTTCAATATATCAGTGAAGTTATATGTAAAATGGGATTGGGTAATATTGATAAGCTGGAGCAATAACAGCTCAAAGCTGATAGATAGTAACGGGTTTACGAAGTTTTGTAAGATCAGTTTTTTACAAGGATCATTGATAGATCTGGCTGAGAGGAGAAGAAGAAAATGTATATGTCTTACAACTTATCGAATTTATTTGAGTTTGGAATATCGCAAGCTAATTTCGATGCTCTGCTGCTACCTTTGATTATGATCTTTGTAGATTCAACATTATATTTTATCAATTAAGCCGCTGTGGTACTAATTCTGAAAATTAGCATCATTATTTTTTTTAATGTTTACTATATTTAGATGCACAAAGTTAGCTTTTATAATTTCATCTTGTGCCGCTGTGCATGGCACAAGGATAATAGTTACACTGAAAGGGGCCCAGAGGTAACCTCTATAAATAGTGTTATTCTGCGCAGTAATATCTATTTAAAATAGAGCTATTAACCTCGGGGATTGCTTATTTCCTCACGGTCAATCGATCATATCTTTCATGTGTCGGAAATATATCATATTGTTAAGACAGTATAAAAAATAAACACACGCATATCGTTATCTGAGTAAAGTTTTGTTTATTATTTCTATTTTTATATTTTGACAAATTGATCTACTGTCCAACTAATATCTATAAATCAGACACGAATAATTCTGTTATATGGAGAGAACTCTATAAGTTTGTTTGACTTGTGTCTCGTCAAATATGTATTTTAACAAGTGACAAATATTATAAATAAAGCTACGAAAAATACTTACTTATAGATGGATACAAAATTAGTCACCAAAAGACAGATATGAAATATATGGAATGCATAGCGTTTGACGCTTCGTGAATGCTTTTAATATTGTTGGGTCGATCTCATTGACAGAATTTGCATACCTCACATCCCTTCATTCATTTATTTATTTATTTATTTATTTATTTATTTATTTATTTACTTACTTACTTACTTATTTATTTAGATATAGGAAGATGTGGTGTGAGTGCCAATGAGTCAACTCCTCATTCAAATAACAATTTAAAAAAAAAAGTAAAACATTATAGGTTAATGTACGGCTTTCAACACGGAGCCTTGGCCCATACCGAACAACAAGCTATCAAGGGCTCCAAAATTACTAGTGTAAAACCATTCAAACGGGAAAACCAACGGTCTAATCTAAACAAAAAACGAGAAATGAGAAACACGTATAAATTACATAAACAAACGACAACTACTGTACATCAGATTCCTGACTTAGGACAGGTGCAAACATTTACAGCGGGATTAAACGTTTTAATAGACGAAACCTTCTAAATTTTTCTGAAACAATAGCATAACATCACAACACAGCATAGGAAAACACACGATAAAATATCAATTGCAAATTTAACTTAATCAAAAAACGTATATTAATACACTATGAACGAAAAAAATTGTTTATTTATTTATTTTTTCATTTATTTATATTTGCAATTGACTTGTTATCATATCTCATGAGTAAATATTTTTATACACTTAACTCTTTCATTTAAATTTACTTACGCAATTTGCTCCTTTGGGATTCTAAAAATACATACAGATAAAGAATAACTAACCATTACATGGTAACTAATTTGCAGCAATTTCTAAGGTTCGTTCATTTTTGCTATCACCAAAACTATTTGAAATATTGTAAATGATTATTTTCAGAAATGCAACTATGAACGCATTATAGAACACGTAAGGCTTAGTACATGTCGCCACATAACATAGAATAAAAACATGCCAACACCAATTGCTTTGCGTAAAGCAGTTTTTATTATGATACCAAAAACCCGATCATGATAGTATTGTCTATCATACAATATAAATAACATTTGATATGATTTCCGAGGGCACGAAGTAGGTGACCGGTATGTAGGTATGGTAAATTGGATTGGCGCTGGAAAATAGAGGGTGTTTGGGTGGATGGTAGCAATTTTGCCTTGCAACAGATCACCAATGGATCCTTGAAGGGAACTTACATGTGTATAAAACGTCGCTCTCAAGCTACACGAGATTAAACTTGTCCATTCCGACTGAACGTGGCTATACTGAGCCTGACTCAGCTAGTATAACCATGTGATTGTATCGGAATCTCGGCAAATTATAAAGAATAACAATTTGAGTGTGAAGATTGTAGATTATAATTCCAGCAGAAATGATACAGGAGTTTTTACAGAGTTTGTATTGTTTGGTAAACTGAAAGAAATAACAATACAATATGTACGAAAGAAATATATGAATGTTCAATGCAATAATAATATCAAGACAAAAACAAAAGTAGAATTCTCAGTTCAATTCAAAGTAATAAACAATTACAGTTCATATCTGTTGAATAAACGTGTTTGTCAAGTTAACGGAATTAACGGAATATAACGGAAATATATTTAACAGTTTATAATCGATTTGAAACATACTTGACGGTGATTTGTCACAATATCCACAGGAGCTGTTTTGTCGTGGCATGCATTTGCAATAGACAGGCGACGATGAGAAAGTAAATGGTAGTGAAAATACGGATAAGTCCAGATTATATCCGGAAAATATGAATGTCTGAAAATTCAATCCAATAGATGTTGTAGTAAATAAAATTGATAACGTAATAGTGGCTGTGTATTTTCTTTACATTGAAAAAGGACGCCATCAGTGCATGGGTTTTATTGTCGGTTTTGCTTAGATCGAGTGACCATGTTTCTTTAGTCTATTTAATCGTTGGGGTTTATCAATTATTGATCGAAAGAACATTATCAATATATCTTAACAGATATAACGCGCACACAGGTGTGTTTTTTTAAATTCTACAACATATTTGTGGTAAAGATCTACATTTTGTTGCTACTCCTTGCATTTAAGAAAAATCAGGAACGCTTCAACCCACATATTTGATAGCCAGGCTAGAGTTTCACAACAGGTCTTACGACAATCCGAGATCTTTCTTCAGTCGTACGTCAAATCATACGATTATATAAAAAAAAATGTAAGGAAGATTTTGTCGATCGTAAGCTTACGAGTGGTAAGAGGTGTCGTAAGTCCAATCGTAGTGGTTTAAATTGTTGACATTACGATAAAAATCAAAATCATTACATTATTAAACAGGACAAAATCAGAAAGTGAATCAACTTAAATTCTATTTTTTAAAAGTTTAAATCATTTTATTCTATTGACGGATACTTTTATTTTGGGATTCAGTTTCCTTATTATTAGTATAGTGAAACATTGAGGGATTAAGTATGACAGCTACTACGAATAAAATTGCTGTATTATAATGAATGGCACTTCCATGCGTGATTGACTTGCCACGTTCGGTGTCTAATACTACCTATATCAAGGATCAATTGTCCTGAACGGTTAAAGTGAAAATAGACCATATCAAACAGGACCTTCTTTTCGTCGACAGTAATATTGATACCCTCTCGGAGCACCTGAGTTTATCCCAGGTTCCTGGTGGGATTCGTGTTGCTCAAACTTTAGCTTTCTACGTATGGACTAAGTGTTTTGTTGATTTGTTCCGTCTGTTTGTCCTCAATGGTGTAGGTCTTTAGATTGCTTGACATCAAATAACAACCTTACAATCTTTGAATGATACATTAATTAATACTGATGACATTTTTGATATCATTAAACATTTAAGAACTAATAAAGAGTCAAGTCTATACATTATAAGTCAAATGATGCTCAAAACTTTCAATTATAGATTAGTTGTATAGAAAAATCGTGTTATTCATAAATATGTTTTAAATTGTCGACAAAATGGAACATAATTGCGTACCAATCAGGTTTTCTACCTAGATGTTCAAATATTCACCGATAATACAAAATAGCACAATTTCTGTTTTAAAATGATCATACGACATTGACCACTTTTTGAACCCTTCGTTCATGTGATTCAGGTAGGTGTCAATCACAGATAATAATGTTCCATACATTTGGTGATAAAAACATAGCAGGTACAAATGTTTACAAATATTTAGGGATTGCATTTAGCAATAATGGTCAATGGAAAGCCCATATTGGTTGATCTCATTGACTGGATTTGCATACCTCAGATCGTCTTATTTGTTTATTGCTATTTATTTTATTTTTTCACTTTATTGCTTACTTATTTTTTCTTTTATTCTTTTTTTATTTGTTTATTAATTAATTAATTTTAATTCAATAATTTGTGTGTTCTTTAATTCATTGAGATACAACATTCTTGTTATCATATTTCAGGAGAATTTGTTTATATACGAATCACTTTCATTTAAATTTTCTTACCTTCTGTGCTCTTACGTAATGTTGAAAAATGAATACAGATGACGATTAAATATTTGATACATTGTAACTAATTCGCAGCTATTTCTAATGGTTTTTTTTTCATTTTTGCTAGGACTTTAGACGGCAAATACCAGTTTTGGTGTACCAGAACCATATAAATGTACATTCTATGCTTTTATACTGCATAAGTAAGTAGTTTCATACACAGGTTGGGGATTCCCCTCACTTATGGGACAAATCAGAAGGCTATAACATTGTTTGACTTGCTTATCGTCTAATATTCATGTGAGCAAGTAATACATAGTATAATTAAACAAAATAGTCATTTATAGATAGATATAAAGATAGTCACTTATAGTTGAAATAGATGTAAAAACTGACTCATTGGTCCAATGGGCCAGGTGCATATTGTATGTTGGATAACATTTTTGTACATGAATAAATTGATGTTGATTTACAAATACCACTATTATAAACAATTTATTCATCTATTTATTTTCAATTTTCTTGTTATATCTAATGAGCTAATATTTTATATACGAAACTCTTTCTTTTGACTTTTCTTACCTTCTGCCATCCTATTAGATTCTAAAAAGTAAATACAGACAAAGACTATTATCTGCGTAAGGTTTTGTTTTTAATTTGTAGGTTTTGACAAATTAAATTACCGTCCATCTAATATAAATCAGACACGATTTCAGGTTGATCTCATTGACTGGATTTGCATACCTCACATCGTCTTATTTATTTATTGTTATTTATTTTATTTTTTCACTCTATAGCTTACTTATGTTTTCTTTTATTATTTTTTTATCTGTTTATTAATTAATTAATTTAATTCAATAATTTGTGTGTTCTTTAATTCATTGAGATACAATGTTCTTGTTGTCATATGTCATGAGAATTTTTTTATATACGAATTATTTTCATTTAAATTGACTTACCTTCTGTGCTCCTATGTAATGCTAAAAAATAAATACAGATGACGATTAAAGTCATAAGAAACCTCAAATTAAAAAAAAAATATGCATATATTTTTTATAACTAAATGGATAGTTTTTATTATACAACTTATGTACATACTCTTTTCTGAGGAAAATACTTTAATTTGTCCACATTAAGAAGAAGCTTACTTATTTTTAATTGCTTGCGTCCAGGAAGCAATTCGCCGACATATTTTCCGTATGCATAGTGATTTGAGCGTAATCCTCCTCGTAAAAACCCGTTAATCGCAATACGCATGGATCTGTCATTAGAATAAACAATTATCTGATTGTACATGTTAAACACGTGCTCAATACCCATGATTTTTGTCATTTGTTTACTATAAGGTGATAATCAGTAAACTTCGGCTTTAAAACACGGCATTTAATGAGCAGCCATATTTGTTAAATCATTACAGACAGAGAGAAAAAAATTGACAATTATACGATATATTTGCGTAAAAAATGAAATAATCGTGCACAGAGGAATACGTTTATGATATATACATGCATTGGTTCAAGAATTGGATAAACATTATTTTTCATCACTCACTCGTTTCATATGACTTTAAATATTTGATACATTAAAACTAATTCGCAGCTATTGCTAATGTTCTTTCATTTTTGCTAGGACTTTACCAGTTTTGGTGTACCAGAACCATATAAATGTACATTCTATGCTTTTATACTATATTAGTAAGTAGTTTCATACACAGGTTGGAGATGCCCCTCATATATGGAACAAATCAGAAGGCAATAACATTGTTTGACTTGCGTATCGTCCAATATGCATGTGAGCAAGTAATAAATAGTATAATTAAACAAAATAGTCATTTATAGATAGATATAAAGATAGTCACTTATAGTTGAATTGAATGAAAAAACTGACTTATTGATCCAATAGGCGATGTCCAATTGTATGTCGGATAACATTTTGTACATGTCTAAAATGATGTTGATAAACAAATGCAACTATTATTAACAATTTACCTACTTAAAGATAAATACTAAAAAAATAGTCAATTACAGATAGATATGAATCAGTCATTAAAAGACAGATATGAATATATGTATTATACATATCATTGTGACACTGCAAACTTCGTGAATGCTTTTTAATTGTTGTGTTTATCTCATTGCATTGATTAGCATACCTCATATCTCCTTATTTTTATTTTTTTTTATTTTAATTTATTTATTTATTGATCAATTTAATAATCTATTTATTATTTATTATTTTTTTTTTTTTGTTATAACTAATGAGCTTATATTATATATACGAAACTCTTTCGCTTGACTTCACTTACCATCTGCGTTTCTATTGGATTTATAAAAAAATACAGAAACAGATTATTATCTGAGTAAAGTTTTGTTATTTTATTTGTAGTTTTTGACAAATCGAATTACCGTCCAACTAATATACCAAAAAAAAGTCAGATTTGAAGATACATATATGTAGGGACATTGTGACATTGGAAACTTCGTGAATTATTTGTAATTGTTGGGTTGATCTGATTGACTTGAATTGCATACCTCACATCTCTATATTTTTTTATTGTTATTTTTTTAATTATTCAAATTATTTTTTATTAATTTTTTTCTTTCATACTTTTTTATCTGTTTATTGATTAATTAATTTAATTCAATAATCTATGTGTTCTTTAATTCATTGAGATACAATATTCTTGTTATCATATCTCATGAGTAAATAATCTATAAACAAATATCTTTCATTTAAATTGACTTACCATCTGTGCTCCTACTTAGTCCTAAAAAATAAATACAGATGACGATTAAATATTCGTTTCATTGTAACTAATTCGCAGCTATTTTTAATGTTCTTTCATTTTTGCTAGGACTTTAGACGGCAAATACCAGTTTTGGTGTACCAGAACCATATGAATGAATATTCTATGCTTTTATACTACATTAGTAAGAAGTTGCATACACAGTTTGGGGTTTCCCCTCACATATGGGACAAAGCAGACGACAATAAGTTTGTTTGACTTGTGTATCGTCCAAAATGCATTTGAGTGAGTAATACATATTATAATTAAACAAAAACGTCATTTATAAATATGAACAAAGAGAGTCACTTATAGTGTTAATGTTAAAACTGACTGAATGGTCAAATAGGCGATGTGCATTTTGTATGTCGGATAACATTTTGTACATGTATAAATTGATGTTAATTAACAACTGCCACTATTATTAACAATTTACCTACTTAAAGATAAATACTAAAACATTAGTCACTGACAGATAGATTTGAATCAGTCATGCATTACAAGACAGATATGAATATATATATAATACATATCATTGTGACACTGCAACCTTCGTGAATGCTGTCGGGTTTATCTCATTGTCTTGATTAGCATACCTCATATCCCTTTATTTGTTTTTTTTTTTTTAATTTTGATTTAATTAATTAATTAATTTATTTATTTATTTATCAATTAATTAATTTATTTATTTATTTATCAATTAATTAATTTGTTTATTAATTATTATCTATTAATTTTTAATTTTCTTGTTATAACTAATGAGCTTATATTTTATATACGAAACTCTTTCGCTTGACTTTACTTAGCATCTGTGTTTCTATTGGATTTTAAAAAATAAATAGAGACACAGATTATTATCTGAGTAAAGTTTTGTTATTTTATTTGTAGTTTTGACAAATTTAATTACCGTTCAACTAATGTACCAAAAAAAAAAGACCGATGTGAAGATACATATATGTGGGGGACATTGTGCAATTGGAAACTTCGTGAATTCTTTGTAATTGTTGGGGTGATATGATTGACTTGAATTGCATACCTCACATCTCCTTATTTATTTATTGTTATTTTTTAAATTATTCACTTTATTTCTTATCATTTTTTTTCTTTCATTTTTTTTTATCTGTTTATTAATTAATTAATTTAATTTAATAATTTATGTGTTCTTTAATTCATTGAGATGCAATATTCTTGTTAAAAGATTTCATAAATAAAAAATCGATAAACACATATCTTTCATTTAAATTGACTTACCTTCTGCGATCCTACTTAATGCTAAAAAATAAATACAGATGACGATTAAATATTCGTTTTATTGTAACTAATTCGCAGCTATTTCTAATGTTCTTTCATTTTTACTAGGACTTTAGACGGCAAATACCAGTTTTGGTGTACCAGAACCATATTAATGAACATTCTAGGCTTTTATACTACATTAGTAAGTAGTTAAATAAACAGTTTGGGGATTCCCCTCACCTATGGGACAAATCAGACGACTATAAATAAAGACAACAGTAGTATACCGCTGTTCAAAACTCATAAATCCATGGACAAAAAACAAAATCGGAGTAGCAAACTAAAACCGAGGGAAACGCATTAAATATAAGAGGAGAACAACGACATAACACCGAAACGTAACACACACAGAAACGGACCAAGCATCAGACAAAACACCACGAGAATAACAAATATAACATGAAAACCAAATACATGAATTTGGGATAGACAAGTACCGTGCCACGTCTTATCTCAATATCTCAAAAATAAGAGAAAACACAAACGACTCAACGTTGAAATGCAACACACACAGAAACGAACAATAATATAACACTGGCCATCTTCCTGACTTGGTACAGGACACTTTTAAAGGGGAATAAAAGTGGTGGGTTGAACCTGGTTTTGTGGCATGCCAAACCTTGCACTTTAATGGCAAAGTTAAATATAACATTCAAATGACAACATAATATTACAGGACTACAATACAAATAAATAGGAGAACATATTAGACAAAAAAACATGATTAATAGATAACAAAAAGCATCAGGTTTAAAATACAATACGCCAAAAACGCGCCTTGTCCACACAGGACTTACAAGTGACGCCCAGATATAAAAGATAGTTTGACTTGTGTATCGTCCAATTTGATTTGAGCGAGTAATACATATTATAATTAAACAAAATAGTCATTTATAAATATGTACAAAGATAGTCACTTATAGTTGAATTGAAAGTAAAAACTGACTTATTAGTCCAATAGACGATGTGCATATTGTATGTCGGATAATATTTTGAAGATGTATAAATTGATGTTGATTAACAATTGCCACTATAATTAACAATATAACTTCTTAAAGATAAATACTAAAACATTAGTCACTTACAGATAGATATGAATCAGTCATTTAAAAACAGATATGAATATATATATAACACATATCTTTGTGTCACTGTAAACTTCATGAATGCTTTTTATTTGTTGGGTTTATCTCATTGCCTTGATTAGCATACCTCATATCTCCTTATTTATTCATTTTTAATTTTCTTGTTATAACTAATGAGCTAATATTTTATATACGGAACTCTTTCGCTTGACTTAACTTACATCTACGTTTCTATTGAATTTAAAAAAAAAAATATACAGATACAGATTATTATCTGGGTAAAGTTTTGTTATTTTATCTGTAGTTTTTGACAAATTGAATTAACGTCCAACTAATATACCCCCTAAAAAAGACAGATATGAAGATACATATATGTGGGAACATTGTGACATTGGAAACTTGGGGTTTCCAATGTCACAATGTTGTTGGGTTGATATGATTGACTTGAATTGCATACCTCACATCTCCTTATTTATTTATTGTTATTTTTTTTAATTATTCACTTTAGTTTGTATTATTTTTTTTCTTTCATGATTTTTTGTCTGTTTAGAAATTAATTAATTTAATTCAATAATCTATGTGTTCTTTAATTCAGTGAGATACAATATTCTTGTTATCAGATCTCATAAATAAATAATCTATAAACAAAACTCTTTCATTTAAATTGACTTACCTTCTGTGTTCCCACTTAATGCTAAAACATAAATACAGATGACGATTAAATATTTGTTACAATGTAACTAATTCGCATCTATTTCTTATGTTCTTTCATTTTTGCTAGGACTTAAGACGGCAAATACCAGTTTTGGTGTACCAGAACCATATGAAAGAACATTCTATGCTTTTATACTACATTAGTAAGTAGTTTAATACACAGGTTGGGGATTCCACTCACATATAGGACAAATAGATGTCGGTCATTTACAAACGTATCAACCGTATCGCATACTTTGACGTATCCGCATCTGCAGATATCTAAAAAAAAATTAGTATGTGATCCCGAGCTTATTGATAAGACGATGCTTCATTAAAAAAAAACTAATTGGAATCTCTTCGAAACAATCAAAGATACACTTTGTTCGTCTTGTATGATTTTTAATATTAGTTTCTTGTGTATATAAAAAAAGTAAAAACACAAAAATACCGAACTCCGAGGAAAATTAAAAAAGGAAAATCTAAAATCAAAAGGCAAAATCAAAAGTCCAAACACATCAAACGAATTGATAACAACTGTCATATTCATGACTTGGTACAATTCGGAGTTTAGTATGACGTCCATTAACACTGTACTAGTATACATATTTTTAGGGGCCAGCTGAAGGACACCTACGGGTGCGGGAATTCTCGCTACATTGAAGACCCATTGGTAAACTTCGGCTGTTGTATGCTCTATGGCCGGGTTGTTGTCGCTTTGACACATTCCCCATTTCCTTTCTCAATTTTACTTTACATATTTATAATAGTGGTGTTTTGTAAAAAGAAATTAAGGTTTTCAAGCAACTACTTTTACATCCCCTAAAAAAGGAGCCAATGTAGGACAGGTATACGAATATCGTACACAATCCTTTAATAATCTAGTTAATAAATATTTCAAGATCTTACATGAATAAACACCAAAAAAAAAATCAAATGCACTTCTTATATACATGTAAGGAACTTTGAATATTGTTTATTTGCGATTTTATCATAAAAGGTAATAAAAAAGTACTGAGTATCACTCAATTTGTCAACTTACAATTTGGTTCTACGTGAGCACTAGTTCATACACAAACACACGAGTTTACCGTATTCACTCCTATCATGCCTGTAAACTGTTCAAACTATCTGGAATATCTTTAAAAGTCGGGTTATATGTTCCACAAAAACTCGATATTTTCTTATTGTTTTGTAAATATCTGCATTAGAGATAAATCAGTCGCCCAATTGGATTATTTAAAGAACATCAAATTAAAGCTTGTAATCACATACTGTTTTTTAGTATATATCTACAAATGCGGATACGTCAACGGATATGATACGGCTGATACGTCTTTAAATGACCGACCTCTAACAGTGGTGGGACATTTAAAAACGTATCGTATCCGTATTTGATAAATTGACTTATCTAAACGTATATATGTAAAAAAAGAAGATGTGGTATGATTGCCAATGAGACAACTCTCCACGAGAGACCAAAACGACACAGAAATTAACAGCTACAAGTCACCGTACGGTCTTCAACAACGGGCAAAGCTCATACCGCATAGTCAGCTATAAAAGGCCCCGAAATTTACAATGTAAAACAATTCAAACAAGACAACTAACGGCCTTATTTATATACAAAAACTCGAAAAACAAATATGTAACACATAACAACCCCCTCCCCCTAACCATCACTTTGTAGTATGCAAACTTGTGGTCTAATTTTAGAGCGATATATACACTTCCACCCAAGTTTATGACTAGAAACTACTAAAATGCTCATATGGGCCCATTTTTTGGCCCCCAACTTATTAAAAAACACCTTGGAGCAAGAACCCCAAAACTCAATTCCAGCCTTTCCTTTGAAGTAGGAATCTTTGTAGTATAATTTTTGAGAGATCTATACACTTAAACACAAGTTATTGCCTGTAAACTAGAAAAATGCTTCTTTTTGGCCCCTTATTCCCAAATGTTCGGGGAAATTAATCCCAAACTGAATCCCGGCCTTCCCTTTCTTATATGGAACCTTGTGGTACAATGTCAGAGAGATCCATACAGTTATACACAAGTTATTGTCCGGAAACTAGAAAAATGCTCGTTTTTGTCCCTTTTTTGTCTTAATTCCTAGACTGTTTGCCCCTGAACCCAGTAAAAGACAACCTTCTTCTGATGGTATTAAACATTGTGGTACAATTTCAGAGCAATTGAAACTTAATGTCCTGAAACTGGAAAATGCCTACTTTTGGGCCCTTTTGTTCCCTAATTTCTAAACCTTTAGGACCATAACCCCAACCTACCTTTTGTGGTTATAAACTTTGTGTTAATTTTATTGATTTCTATTTACTTATACTAAAGTTATTATCTGGAAACCATCCATCTTCGGACGACACTGACGACGACGGATACCAATATACGACCAATTTTTTTTTTAAATTTTGCGTCGTATATGAAGGTTATACAAATACGAATATTTCCTTTAATTGATTGTCATCCTTTAAAACTTTAAATACTTTCATTCTTTATAAATTACAGTCATCCTTTTCAAATTATGGTCATCTGTTTACCAATCACGGTCATCCTCGTCATATGTTACGGTCATCTTGAAAATATTTTGGTGATGATTTACGGTCATCTTAGCGATGTTTTCAAATCCAATTTCCAGTTTCATGCACATTTCTCGGTAGCAATTTGTAATTCCCGTGTGAATCTTTTATAACATTACATCGTACCAATGAATGCTTTGTAAAGAAAAAGATATAGAAACCCTTTAACAGACAATACAGAAACTGACCTTATTTTTCATCCGACATCTTGGGATGACCGTGAATGCAGTAACGGTCATCAGCTTAACCCCAGTGTATATAGCTTAAGAATATATATCAACCAAATAAATAAATAAATAAATATATGTCTCTGTCATATAATATTCTTATTTCGTAAGTATTTGAACGACATTTCGTGTTGAATTGATTAAACAATACTGCAATCATTCTGCATCATAACCCACTTTCTCTTCAATTTTATGAGTATGTGAGTCTTTCACCAAATATGTTTCGCATACAAATAACGAGTAATTTATTGGTGTAAAAGCTTTTATTAATTTTTTTTCAAAATGAATGAAAAATGATTACTGGACCGTCCGTCAATATCACACTTGTGAATACGACCAACTTGGTGTTTTTCCACCGATCTTCACTTGGTGTACATATTCAATTTCTGGAGGGATAATCACATATTGATTTTTAAGGTCGAAGGAAAATATCACATCGTTGCTTTTTTTTTTTTTTTTTTTTTTTTTATCAACAATGGACTTCTCCATTGCAAGATATCTTGTCAGAGTTGATTATTTTTCCTAGATGGATAATGAAAAAAATATAATTGGCCCCTCGTTTCAATGTTACAACATTTAAGCAGTGATTGGTGAATACAGAATTCAAGTGGAGCACCAAATTGGTGAATTTAAAAGATTCAAAGTATTGAGTTTATTATGGAGGCACCAAGGCCAACACTAGCAGACATTGTGGAAACATGTGCCGTCCTTGTCAACATACATATTAATTTTTAATCAAATATCTTCTAAAATAAAACATTCTTTTTTTTTCTTAATTTTCAAATTACACCAGGACAGCTAGAAGCTAAACGTCAAAAACAATGAATGTGACTTAAAGTCCATCATTTTCTTTATAATAAATTAAAAAATCCATGTTATTTGGACTCTGTAGGAAAGTTGTACCATTGTCAATGAAAGCAATAAAATCAATAATGATTATTTTATTTTTTTATTTTTCAGACGACCCTTCATACTTTACCTGTTGTAGTCGTTCTCAACTGTAGGTGCCGAGAGTTGTTGAAAAGGTCTAAACCAAGTGAAAAAAAACAGGTTCCTTTAGAGCTGAGGACAGGTGACTCTTAGTTAGTTTTACTTGTATATATATAGAAATGTGTCTGTTCAACTCAGTTATTTTATTGTTGTTTTTACTTTTGTTTATGTCACAAGTATAATGTTACTTATATGACAAATAAAAATTAGTATATGAAAATATATAAATTGTTCTTTTATGATAATGAATAATTGTTTAATGTATGTATTATTTGTGCTTACATACTTGCTTCTTGCATGTCAAAATCTGTACTTAATTATATTTACTGTTCTAAAAGTGATGTTTCTACTATATTTACAGTTCCTATAATACAGATATGAAAACATTGCACGGACGACATCAGAAGCTAACATTTACACACATTTAACAATCACGTGATTTTCGTGTCAATCTATATACTTGTTACAGTACATGTTTTAAAACTATATATTTAAATCATTAGAACTACCCAGGCGTGAAGTTGAATTATAAAACAAATAAAGTTAATGATATGCAAACACGTACTTTAAATTTGCTAATAAAAGGGAATTGAATCATCAACATCATATGATACTGATATCAATAAATAAAAAATAAAAAAATAATAAAAAAACAAAAAAAATAATAATAAATTTATAAATTAGCAGGCACTCCTTTTTTAAATGTGTACACCAAGTGCACAATCCGTTCGACTTTAGTGACTTACACAAGTTTCATTTGAATGTACAGGTTGGAAATGACTTTTTGTAAACAATAAACGCTAACACATCAAACAAGTGAGTAAACTATGTTTAAAATTTTATAATCTCTTAATTTTAAGTCTGTTGTAGATTTAAACTATATTTTCCACAAAGTCCCGATTTTGTGAATCAAGTTTCCGGTATATATGTACCAGACGCAGGCATTTGTCTCAGAAAAAAAATCCTATATACCTTAATATAACACGTATATAGGAATTTTTTTTTGAGACAAGTGCCTGTGGTACAAAATGACAAATCTCTATTATACCTTTGGTGTTTTGATTTTATTGCACTTTACGTAATACACATAGCTACAGAAGGACTCATGAAATGGCTGCATTTTCATCTCAAAATTTACTAAGAGTACTGCAGGGACGAAAAAAAGTGCACTGCAAAATCCAGTTAAATTTACAGTTTTCTAAAACATACAATGCATCTGAATTTTACTTATCTAGGGCATGCCATGCATTGAAACTTTCCCAGATGCATATGTTTGTCTGTAATCAGACTAAATTTTGAGGTGAAAATGCAGCCATTTTAGCCAAAGGGTCCACATGAACCTTAAACTCACGACTGAGAAGTGGTGATGGTTTAGATATCAGCCTGGGTATCATCCCTCGACCCATATCAGCACCTCAACTCCGTCTCGGGCTGATATGGGGGTCCCGGGATGATACCCATGCTGATATAGAAAAGGCCATGTATTAATCTCTATAGAATATATTTTTTTCTATTAATAAGTTTCTTTTAAATATTTTTTTAGTGCTATTATATTGGTTTTTTCCATAGACAGTTTGCTTCTATAAATGTAGAATTTTGTTAACAGAAGTATTAAGTTTTTTATATCATTTTTATCTGTTTTTGTTAGAATACCAAATAAAACCAAATCAATATTTAAAGTTAGTTCTATGTCTGTCTTCTCAAATATCCAGGAGTTAAGGTCTTCCCATAGTTTTGGACACGTCCATAATATATGTTCTATTGTTTCGACCCCTCCGCACCCAAAACTACAAATATTTGTATCTTTAATTTTTTATTTTAAAAAGAAGTTCATTCGTGCCTTAAATTCGATGTATTATTCTGTATTGAAACCACTACAATTTTGAATTTTTGTTATATAAAAGGGCAATACATGGTTATTTTTCCAATTGAAGTTTGCATTGAGAATAAAGGACCATTTTTGTTCACATTTTTGTTTAGGATTTGACTTGTTACCATTCAAAATAATATACATATCTTTTGAACCTTTCTGAGATTTGAAAAAAAACCTTTAACACTGAGGGCTAAACTGGACCGTTTTCTCTCTTTAAGTCATTTGGACATCTTTTAAATATTTTTTTATTGCCGAAATAAGGCCTTGATTTGTGAGAAAATTAGTTTTAATATTGTATACCGAATTAGACTATTTACCGGATTTGTTATCACATAAGCAACACGACGGGTGCCGCAT
Source organism: Mytilus galloprovincialis (assembly GCF_965363235.1). Classification (NCBI taxonomy): domain Eukaryota; kingdom Metazoa; phylum Mollusca; class Bivalvia; order Mytilida; family Mytilidae; genus Mytilus; species Mytilus galloprovincialis. The sequence goes on along the minus strand of NC_134840.1, from coordinate 1,619,121 downwards.
GTGGAGCAGGATCTGCTTACCCTTTCGGAGCACCTGAGATCACCCCTAGTTTTTTGATGGGGTTCATGATGTTTATTCTTTAGTTTTCTATGTTGTGTCGTGTGTGCTGTTGTTTGTTTGTCTTTTTCATTTTTAGCCATGGCGTTGTCAGTTTGTTTTAGATTTATGAGTTTGACTGTCCCTTTGGTATCTTTCGTCCCTCTTTTATTAAAGTGATCAAAAGTCATAAAACTTCCACCTTCTTGTTACAAGTCATTGATCAGCCAAACTCTTTTTTAGCCCTATCTTTATATAAAATTGAATGGTTAAAAATCTTTATTCCATCATTCTTCCATAAAGCATGTGTTAATCTGAGAGTTATTTTGTACATGTTTAAGATCTTGCCAAGCATCAAATAATTCTTTTCAAAATGGATTATTTAACTTTTTATAAGGACCAAGAAACTGCATATCCCAAAAACTCAAATTTTCTAAAACGAGGAATAGTTTCCCTAGTTTTGAATTGTTTCTATTAATTCTTCTTATCCATGTTTTCTTAAGACCTTTTATGTAGTTTTCAATATTTTTCATTTTTAGTCCTCCTAAACAGTGTGGTTTGGAAATGTGTTTTAATTTATTAAATGTTTTCTTTCATTATTTTTTATCTGTTTATTAATTTATTAATTTAATTCAATAATTTATGTGTTCTTTAATTAATTGAGATACAATATTCTTATTATCACATCTCATGAGTAAATAATCTAAAAAAAATTATCTTTCATTTAAATTGACTTACCATCTGTGCTCCTTCTTAATCCTGAAAAAATAAATACAGATGACGATTAAATATTCGTTTCATTGTAACTAATTCGCAGCTATTTCAAATGTTCTTTCATTTTTGCTAGGACCATAGACGGCAAATACCAGTTTTGGTGTACCAGAACCATATAAATGTACATTCTATGCTTTTATACTACATTAGTAAGTAGTTTCATACACAGGTTGGAGTTAGTTAGTTTGACTTGTGTATCGTCCATTATGCATCTTAGCGAGTAATACATATTATAACTAAACAAAATATATGTACACAGATAGTCACTTATAGTGGAATTGAATGTAACAACTGACTTATTGGTGCAATAGGCGATTTGCATTTTGTATGTCGGATAACATTTTGTACATGTATAAATTGATGTTGATTAACAATTGCCACTATTATAAATTTGACCTACCGAATTAGACTATTTACCGGATTAAATTTTGTAATCACATAAGCAACACGACGGGTGCCGCATGTGGAGCAGGATCTGCTTACCCTTCCGGAGCACCTGAGATCACCCCTAGTTTTTGGTGGGGTTCGTGTTGTTTATTCTTTAGTTTTCTATGTTGTGTCATGTGTACTATTGTTTTTCTGTTTGTCTTTTTCATTTTTAGCCATGGCGTTGTCAGTTTGTTTTAGATTTACGAGTTTGACTGTCCCTTTGGTGTCTTTCGTCCCTCTTTTATAAACAATTTACCTACTTAAAGATAAATACTAAAACATTAGTCACTGACAGATAGATTTGAATCAGTCATTTAAAGACAGATATGAATATATATATAATACATATCATTGTGACACTGCAAACTTCGTGAATGCTTTTTAATTGTCGGGTTTTTTTTTTAACTTTTGATTAATTTATTTATTTATTGATCAATTAATTAATTAATTTATTTATTATTTATCATTCATTAATTTTTAATTTTCTTTTTATAACTAATGAGCTAATATTATGTATACGAAACTCCTTCGCTTGACTTTCCTTACCATCTGCGTTTCTATTGAATTTTAAAAAATAAATAGAGACACAGATTATAAGGTCTTTCCACTTTTCTGTGGATTATTTTTGTTTTTTTTCCGCCTAATTTTCTTCTTGCGATAAACATTTGTTTCGCAATAAGTCACTTAGATATTTGGTATATGATATCGAACAGTTTATGTGCTTTTGACATTTACCCTGTGTAACCGAATACTTTTCTTTGTAGGAGTTATCTCCCCAAACACTGTTTTCCTTGTGTCCAATACTCCTTCGCAACCGTTAAATATTACGACAAATTTATTTTATAAAATTGCTCATTATATTCTTTGGATGATATGTCCAATTTTGACCGAAGCAATATGAACGCTCCATATGGGAGTAATTTCCCCTTTTGTATTTGAAATTTTGAAATGTATTTTTAACTGGAAAACCATAAGTGATAGAGCCCTAGGGTCTTTTGATTTGAGATCCTTGGTCTCAAAAAATGAAAATAAGGTCAAGGTCAAAGGTCAAGGTCGTATTTTAGATTTTTATTTGTCTTTGATTTCCCATAACTTTAGAATTATTATAGATACAGAAAATTTACATAGTGAAAAATGCTTGGTACTTCAAGGGGCAACTTTGTTACATATGACTGTATTGGTTTTACCATTGGGTAAGGGGCATAATCCCCATTGATGGTTTATATAACGCCATTTTTAGGCAAAACTCTTAAACAAAATGTCCTTGACCCATAGGGTCTTTTGCAATGACATTGTGGAGCAATGACCTTGACAAAGGTTACAAGGTCAAAGGTCAAGGTCAAATTCAAAATTTTGACTTTTCATTATTTTTAGATTTTCTCTGAGTCTTAAAAGATATATATATAAAAGAACAAGTGCATATTGTAATGAAGATATGTTACATTTGGTCTGATACAATTAAATGGCATCTTATTGGAGTTAGTGCCCCTGAAATGTCTTAATATAAGGTTATTTGATTATAACTTCAACTAACTTCATTATAAAGCCATATGACCTTCTACAAAAGGTAAGGTGACATATGACCTTGAAAAGTGACAACCGGAAGCGACCTTTAGAAAACCTGAAGGAGCTTTTTTTACACTTTTTTCATATCTAAGTACTCAGATTCGATATATTTTGTAATTTAAATACCTTCACTTATCACTTAAGACTAGAAGTAACTTTTTGTAAACCGGAAGAGGTGAATTATATCCTAGTTTACAGGCAAAAGTATATAAAAACTATATATTTTTGGAATCAGTGTGAAAGAAGCTACCATATGAGACCAAAAGTAACATTTACTTAACTGGAAGTAGCATATGATCTCCTTTAGTTTACTTTCAAGCATATCAAAACCATCATTTATTGCATCAGTCTGAAGAAACTAGCTTCTTTTCAAAATTTCTTTGATTATGAAAGACCTTCAATTGTTCTCTGAACAATTGGTTTTTAATTATCTGAGTAATGTTTTTTTTTGTAGTTTTTAACAAATTGAATTACCGTTCAACTAATATACCTACAAAAACGACAGATATCGGATATGAAGATACATATATGTGGGGACATTGTGATATTGGAAACTCCGTAAATTCTTCGTAATTGTTGGGTTGATATGATTGACTTCAATTGCAAACCTCACATCTGCTTATTTATTTATTGTAATTTTTTTAATTATTCATTTTATTTTTTATTAATTTTTTTTCTTTCATTATTTTTTATTTGTTTTTTAATTCAATAATTTATGTATTCTTTAATTCATTGAGATACAACATTCTTGTTATCATATCTCATAAGTTAATAATCTATAAACAAATATCTTTCATTTCAATTGACTTACCATCTGTGCTCCTACTAAATCCTAAAAAATAAATACAGATGACGATTAAATATTCGTTTCATTGTAACTAATTCGCAGCTATTTCTAATGTTCTTTCATTTTTACTAGGACTTTATAGTCACTTACAGATAGATATGAATCAGTCATTTAAAAACAGATATGAATATATATATAACACATATCTTTGTGTCACTGTAAACTTCATAAATGCTTTTTATTTGTTGGGTTTATCTCATTGCCTTGATTAGCATACCTCATATCTCCTTATTTATTTATTTTTTAAATCTTAATTAATTTATTTATTGATCAATTAATTAATTAATTTATTATTTATCATTTATTCATTTTTAATTTTCTTGTTATAACTAATGAGTTAATATTTTATATACGAAACTCTTTCGCTTGACTTTACTTACATCTACGTTTCTATTGAGTTTAAAAATAAATAAACAGACACAGATTATTATCTGGGTAAAGTTTTGTTATGTTATCTGTAGTTTTTGACAAATTGAATTAACGTCCAACTAATATACCCCCTAAAAAAGACAGATATGAAGATACATATATGTGGGGGACATTGTGCAATTGGAAACTTCGTGAATTCTTTGTAGTTGTTGAGTTGATATGATTGACTTGAATTGCATACCTCACATCTCCTTATTTATTTATTGTTATTTTTTTTAATTATTCACTTTAGTTTGTATTATTTTTATTCTTTCATGATTTTTCGTCTGTTTAGAAATTTATTAATTTAATTCAATAATTTATGTGTTCTTTAATTCAGTGAGATATAATATTCTTGTTATCATATCTCATAAGTTAATAATCTATAAACAAATCTCTTTCAGTTAAATTGACTTACCATCTGTGCTCCTACTTAATCCTAAAAGATAAATACAGATGACGATTAAATATTCGTTTCATTGTAACTAATTCGCAGCTATTTCTAATGTTCTTTCATTTTTACTAGGACTTTAGACGGCAAATACCAGTTTTGGTGTGCCAGAACCATATGAATGAACATTCTAGGCTTTTATACTACATTAGTAAGTAGTTAAATAAACAGTTTGGGGATTCCCCTCACCTATTGGACAAATCAGACGACTATAAGTTAGTTTGACTTCTGTATCGTCCAATTTGATTTGAGCGAGTAATACATATTATAATTAAACAAAATAGTCATTTATAAATATGTACAAAGATAGTCACTTATAGTTGAATTGAAAGTAAAAACTGACTTATTAGTCCAATAGACGATGTGCATATTGTATGTCGGATAATATTTTGAAGATGTATAAATTGATGTTGATTAACAATTGCCACTATAATTAACAATTTAACTTCTTAAAGATAAATACTAAAAAAATAGTCACTTACAGATAGATATGAATCAGTGACTAAATGACAGATATGAATATATATATAATACATATCATTGTGACACTGCAAACTTCGTGAATGCTTCTTAATTGTTGGGTTTATCTCATTGCTTTGATTAGCATACCTCATATCTCCTTATTTATTCATTTTTAATTTTCTTGTTATAACTAATGAGCTAATATTTTATATACGAAACTCTTTCGCTTGACTTTACTTACATCTACGTTTCTATTGAATTTAAAAAAAAATATACAGACACAGATTATTATCTGGAATTCTTTGTACTTGTTGGGTTGATCTGATTGACTTGAATTGCATACCTCACATCTCCTTATTTATTTATTGTTTTTTTTTTTAATTATTCACTTTAGTTTGTATTATTTTTTCCTTTCATGAATTTTTGTCTGTTTAGAAATTAATTAATTTAATTCAATAATTTATGTGTTCTTTAATTCATTGAGATACAATATTCTTGTTATCATATCTCATAAGTTAATAATCTATAAACAAATCTCTTTCAGTTAAATTGACTTACCATCTGTGCTCCTACTTAATCCTAAAAGATAAATACAGATGACGATTAAATATTCGTTTCATTGTAACTAATTCGCAGCTATTTCTAATGTTCTTTCATTTTTACTAGGACTTTAGACGGCAAATACCAGTTTTGGTGTGCCAGAACCATATGAATGAACATTCTAGGCTTTTATACTACATTAGTAAGTAGTTAAATAAACAGTTTGGGGATTCCCCTCACCTATGGGACAAATCAGACGACTATAAGTTAGTTTGACTTGTGTATCGTCCAATTTGATTTGAGCGAGTAATACATATTATAATTAAACAAAATAGTCATTTATAAATATGTACAAAGATAGTCACTTATAGTTGAATTGAAAGTAAAAACTGACTTATTAGTCCAATAGACGATGTGCATATTGTATGTCGGATAATATTTTGAAGATGTATAAATTGATGTTGATTAACAATTGCCACTATAATTAACAATTTAACTTCTTAAAGATAAATACTAAAAAAATAGTCACTTACAGATAGATATGAATCAGTGACTAAATGACAGATATGAATATATATATAATACATATCATTGTGACACTGCAAACTTCGTGAATGCTTCTTAATTGTTGGGTTTATCTCATTGCTTTGATTAGCATACCTCATATCTCCTTATTTATTCATTTTTAATTTTCTTGTTATAACTAATGAGCTAATATTTTATATACGAAACTCTTTCGCTTGACTTTACTTACATCTACGTTTCTATTGAATTTAAAAAAAAATATACAGACACAGATTATTATCTGGAATTCTTTGTACTTGTTGGGTTGATCTGATTGACTTGAATTGCATACCTCACATCTCCTTATTTATTTATTGTTTTTTTTTTAATTATTCACTTTAGTTTGTATTATTTTTTTCCTTTCATGAATTTTTGTCTGTTTAGAAATTAATTAATTTAATTCAATAATTTATGTGTTCTTTAATTCATTGAGATACAATATTCTTGTTATCATATCTCATAAGTTAATAATCTATAAACAAATCTCTTTCATTTAAATTGACTTACCATCTGTGCTCCTACTTAATCCTAAAAACATAAATACAGATGACGATTAAATATTCGTTTCATTGTAACTAATTCGCAGCTATTTCTAATGTTCTTTCATTTTTACTAGGACTTTCGACGGCAAATACCAGTTTTGGTGTACCAGAACCATATGAATGAACATTCTAGGCTTTTATACTACATTAGTAAATAGTTAAATAAACAGTTTGGGGATTCCTCTCACCTATGGGACAAATCAGACGACTATAAGTTAGTTTGACTTGTGTATCGTCCAATTTGATTTGAGCGAGTAATACATATTATAATTAAACAAAATAGTCATTTATAAATATGTACAAAGATAGTCACTTATAGTTGAATTGAAAGTAAAAACTGACTTATTAGTCCAATAGACGATGTGCATATTGTATGTCGGATAATATTTTGAAGATGTATAAATTGATGTTGATTAACAATTGCCACTATAATTAACAATATAACTTCTTAAAGATAAATACTAAAAAAAATAGTCACTTACAGATAGATATGAATCAGTCATTTAAAAACAGATATGAATATATATATATATATATAACACATATCTTTGTGTCACTGTAAACTTCATGAATGCTTTTTATTTGTTAAGTTTATCTCATTGTCTTGATTAGCATACTTCATATCTCCTTATTTATTCATTTTTAATTTTCTTGTTATAACTAATGAGCTAATATTTTATATACGAAACTCTTTCGCTTGACTTTACTTACATCTACGTTTCTATTGAATTTTACAAAAAAAGATATACAGAGACAGATTATTTTCTGGGTAAAGTTTTGTTTTTTATCTGTAGTTTTTGACAAATTGAATTAACGTCCAACTAATATACCCTCTAAAAAAGACAGATATGAAAATACATATATGTGGGAACATTGTGACATTGGAAACTTCGTGAATTCTTTGTACTTGTTGGGTTGATCTGATTGACTTGAATTGCATACCTCACATCTCCTTATTTATTTATTGTTATTTTTTTTTAATTATTCACTTTAGTTTGTATTATTTTTTTTCTTTCATGTTTTTTTTTTGTCTGTTTAGAAATTAATTAATTTAATTCAATAATTTATGTGTTCTTTAATTCAGTGAGATACAATATTCTTGTTATCATATCTCATAAGTTAATAATCTATAAACAAAACTCTTTCATTTAAATTGACTTACCATCTGTGTTCCCACTTAATGCTAAAACATAAATACAGATGACGATTAAATATTTGTTACAATGTAACTAATTCGCATCTATTTCTAATGTTCTTTCATTTTTGCTAGGACTTAAGACGGCAAATACCAGTTTTGGTGTACCAGAACCATATGAATGAACATTCTATGCTTTTATACTACATTAGTAAGTAGTTTAATACACAGGTTGGGGATTCCACTCACATATAGGACAAAGAGATGTCGGTCATTTACAAACGTATCCGCATCTGCAGATATCTAAAAAAAAATTAGTATGTGATCCCAAGCTTATTGATAAGACCATGCTTCATTAAAAAGAAACTAATTGGAATCTCTTCGAAACAATCAAAGATACACTTTGTTCGTCTTGTATGATTTTTAATATTAGTTTCTTGTGTATAAAAAAAAAGTAAAAACACAAACATACTGAACTCCGAGGAAAATTAAAAAAGGAAAATCCAAACTCAAAAGGCAAAATCAAAAGTCCAAACACATCAAACGAATGGATAACAACTGTCATATTCCTGACTTGGTACAATTCGGAGTTTAGTATGACGTCCATTATTACTGTACTAGTATACATAGTTATGGGCCAGCTGAAGGACACCTACGGGTGCGGGAATTCTCGCTACATTGAAGACCCATTGGTGGCCTTCCGCTGTTGTCTGCTCTATGGCCGGGTTGTTGTCGCTTTGACACATTCCCCATTTCCTTTCTCAATTTTACTTTACATATTTGTAATAGTGGTGTTTTGTAAAAAAAAATTAAGGTGTTCTAGCAACTACTTTTACATCCCCTAAAAAAGGAGCCAATGTAGGACAGGTATACGAATATCGTACACAATCCTTTAATAATCTAGTTAATAAATATTTCAAGATCTTACATGAATAAACACCAAAAAAAAAATCAAATGTACTTCTTATATACATGTAAGGAACTTTGAATATTGTTCATTTGCGATTTTATCATAAAAGGTAATAAAAAAGTACTGAGTCTCACTCAATTTGTCAACTTACAATTTGGTTCTACGTGAGCACTAGTTCATACACAAACACACGAGTTTACCGTATTCACTCCTATCATGCCTGTAAACTGTTCAAACTATCTGGAATATCTTTAAAAGTCGTGTTATATGTTCCACAAAAACTCGATATTTTCTTATTGTTTTGTAAATGTCTGCATTAGAGATAAATCAGTCGCCCAATTGGATTATTTAAAGAACATCAAATTAAAGCTTGGAATCAGATACTGTTTTTAGTATATATCTACAAATGCGAATACGTCAACGGATATGATACGGTTGATACGTCTTTAAATGACCGACCTCTAACAGTGGTGGGACATTTAAAGACGTATCGTATCCGTATTTGATAAATTGACTTATCTAAACGTATATATGTAAAAAAAAAAAGAAGATGTGGTATGATTGCCAATGAGACAACTCTCCACGAGAGACCAAAACGACACAGAAATTAACAGCTACAAGTCACCGTACGGTCTTCAACAACGAGCAAAGCCCATACCGCATAGTCAGCTATAAAAGGCCCCGAAATTTACAATGTAAAACAATTCAAACAAGACAACTAACGGCCTTATTTATATACAAAAACTCGAAAAACAAATATGTAACACATAACAACCCCCTCCCCCTAACCATCCCTTTGTAGTATGCAAACTTGTGGTCTAATTTTAGAGCGATATATACACTTCCACACAAGTTTATGACTAGAAACTACAAAAATGCTCATATGGGCCCATTTTTTGGCCCCCAACTTATTAAAAAACAAGCAAGAACCCCAAAACTCAATTCCAGCCTTTCCTTTGAAGTAGGAATCTTTGTAGCATAATTTCTGAGAGATCTATACACTTAAACACAAGTTATTGCCTGTAAACGAGAAAAATGCTTCTTGTTGGCCCCTTATTCCTAAATGTTCGGGGAAATTAATCCCAAACTGAATCCCGGCCTTCCCTTTCTTATATGGAACCTTGTGGTACAATGTCAGAGAGATCCATACTGTTATACACAAGTTATTGTCCGGAAACTAGAAAAATGCTCGTTTTTGTCCCTTTTTTGTCTTAATTCCTAGACTGTTTGCCCCTGAACCCAGTAAAAGACAACCTTCTTCTAATGGTATTGAACATTGTGGTACAATTTCAGAGCAATTGAAACTTAATGTCCTGAAACTGGAAAATGCCTACTTTTGGGCCCTTTTCTTCCCTAATTTCTAAACCTTTAGGACCATAACCCCAACCTACCTTTTGTGGTTATAAACTTTGTGTTAATTTTATTGATTTCTATTTACTTATACTAAAGTTATTATCTGGAAACCATCCATCTTCGGACGACACTGACGACGACGGATACCAATATACGACCATTTTTTTTTTAATTTTGCGTCGTATAAGAAGGTTATACAAATACGAATATTTCCTTTAATTGATTGTCATCCTTTAAAACTTTAAATACTTTTATTCTTTATAAATTACAGTCATCCTTTTCAAATTATGGTCATCTCTTTACCAATCACGGTCATCCTCGTCATATGTTACGGTCATCTTGAAAATATTTTGGTGATGATTTACGGTCATCTTAGCGATGTTTTCAAATCCAATTTCCAGTTTCATGCACATTTCTCGGTAGCAATTTGTAATTCCCGTGTGAATCTTTTATAACATTACATCGTACCAATGAATTCTTTGTAAAGACAAAGATATAAAAACCCTTTAACAGACAATACAGAAACTGACCTTATTTTTCATCCGACATCTTGGGATGACCGTGAATGCAGTAACGGTCATCAGCTTAACCCAAGTGTATATAGCTTAAGAATATATATCAACCAAATAAATAAATAAATAAATATATGTCTCTGTCATATAATATTCTTATTTCGTAAGTATTTGAACGACATTTCGTGTTGAATTGATTAAACAATACTGCAATCATTCTGCATCATAACCCACTTTCTCTTCAATTTTATGATTATGTGAGTCTTTCACCAAATATGTTTCGCCTGCAAATAACGAGTAATTTATTGGTGTAAAAGCTTTTATGAATTTTTTTTCAAAATTAATGAAAAATGATTACTGGACCGTCCGTCAATATCACAATTGTGAATACGACAAACTTGGTGTTTTTCCACCGATCTTCACTTGGTGTACATATTCAATTTCTGGAGGGATAATCACATATTGATTTTTAAGGTCGAAGGAAAATATCACATCGTTGCTTTTTTTTTTTTTTTTTTTTTATCAACAATGGACTTCTCCATTGCAAGATATCTTGTCAGAGTTGATTATTTTTCCTAGATGGATAATGAAAAAAATATAATTGGCCCCTCGTTTCAATGTTACAACATTTAAGCAGTGATTGGTGAATACAGAATTCAAGTGGAGCACCAAATTGGTGAATTTAAAAGATTCAAAGTATTGAGTTTATAATGGAGGCACCAAGGCCAACACTAGCAGACATTGTGGAAACATGTGCCGTCCTTGTCAACATACATATTAATTTTTAATCAAATATCATCTAAAATAAAACATTCTTTTTTTTTTCTTAATTTTCAAATTACACCAGGACAGCTAGAAGCTAAACGTCAAAAACGATGAATGTGACTTAAAGTCCATCATTTTCCTTATAATAAATTAAAAAATACATGTTATTTGGACTCTGTAGGAAAGTTGTACCATTGTCAATGAAAGCAATAAAATCAATAATGATTATTTTATTTTTTTATTTTTCAGACGACCCTTCATATTTTACCTGTTGTAGTCGTTCTCAACTGTAGGTGCCGAGAGTTGTTGAAAAGGTCTAATTTAAACCAAGTGAAAAAAAACAGGTTCCTTTAGAGCTGAGGACAGGTGACTCTTAGTTAGTTTTACTTGTATATATATATAGAAATGTGTCTGTTCAACTCAGTTATTTTATTGTTGTTTTTACTTTTGTTTATGTCACAAGTATAATGTTACTTATATGACAAATAAAGATTAGTATATGAAAATATATAAATTGTTCTTTTATGATAATGAATAATTGTTTAATGTATGTATTATTTGGGCTTACATACTTGCTTCTTGTATGTCAAAATCTGTACTTAATTAAATTTACTGTTCTAAAAGTGATGTTTTTACTACATTTACAGTTCCTATAATACAGATATGAAAACATTGCACGGACGACATCAGAAGCTAACATTTACACACATTTAACAATCACGTGATTTTCGTGTCAATCTATATACTTGTTACAGTACATGTTTTAAAACTATATATTTAAATCATGAGAACTACCCAGGCGTGAAGTTGAATTATAAAACAAATAAAGTTAATGATATGCAAACACGTACTTTAAATTTGCTAATAAAAGGGAATTGAATCATCAACATCATATGATACTGATATTAATAAATAAAAAATAAAAAAATAATAAAAAAAAAAAAATAATAATAATAAATTTATAAATTAGCAGGCACTCCTTTTTTAAATGTGTACACCAAGTGCACAATCCGTTGGACTTTAGTGACTTACACGAGTTTCATTTGAATGTACAGGTTGGAAATGACTTTTTGTAAACAATAAACGCTAACACATCAAACAAGTGAGTAAACTATGTTTAAAATTTTATAATCTCTTAATTTTAAGTCTGTTGTAGATTTTAACTATATTTTCCACAAAGTCCCGATTTTGTGAACCAAGTTTCCGGTATATATGTACCAGACGCAGGCATTTGTCTCAGAAAAAAAATCCTATATACCTTTATATAACACGTATATAAGAATTTTTTTTTAAGACAAGTGCCTGTGGTACAAAATGACAAATCTCTATTATACCTTTGGTGTTTTGATTTTATTGCACTTTACGTAATACACATAGCTACAGAAGGACTCATGAAATGGCTGCATTTTCATGTCAAAATTTACTCAGAGTACTGCAGGGACGAAAAAAAGTGCACTGCAAAATCCAGTTAAGTTTTCAGTTTTCTAAAACATACAATGCATCTGAAATTTACTTATCTAGGGCATGCCATGCATTGAAACTTTCCCAGATGCATAGGTTTGTCTGTAATCAGACTAAATTTTGAGGTGAAAATGCAGCCATTTTAGACAAAGTGTCCACATGAACCTTAAACTCACGACTGAGAAGTGGTGATGGTTTAGATATCAGCCTGGGTATCATCCCTCGACCCATATCAGCACCTCAACTCCGTCTCGGGCTGATATGGGGGTCCCGGGATGATACCCATGCTGATATGGGAAAGGCCATGTATTAATCTCTATAGAATATATTTTTTTCTATTAATAAGTTTCTTTTAAATATTTTTTTAGTGCTATTATATTGGTTTTTTCCATAGATAGTTTGCTTCTATAAATGTAGAATTTTGTTAACAGAAGTATGAAGTTTTTTATATCATTTTTATCTGTTTTTGTTAGAATACCAAATAAAACCAAATCAATATTTAAAGTTAGTTCTATTTCTGTCTTCTCAAATATCCAGGAGTTAAGGTCTTCCCATAGTTTTGATATATATGGACACGTCCATAATATATGTTCTATTGTTTCGACCCCTCCGCACCCAAAACTACAAATATTTGTATCTTTAATTTTTTATTTTAAAGTGAAGTTCATTCGTGCCTTAAATTCGATGTATTATTCTGTATTGAAACCACTACAATTTTGAATTTTTGTTATATAAAAGGGCAATACATGGATATTTTTCCAATTGAAGTTTGCATTGAGAATAAATGACCATTTTTGTTCACATTTAGGTTAAGGATTTGACTTGTTACCATTCAAAATAATATACATATCTTTTGAACCTTTCTGAGATTTGAAAAAAACACTTTAACACTGAGGGCTAAACTGGACCGTTTCTCTTTAAGTCATTTGGACATCTTTTAAATACTTTTTTATTGCCGAAATAAGGCCTTGATTTGTGAGAAAATTAGTTTTAATATTGTATACCGAATTAGACTATTTACCGGATTTGTTATCACATAAGCAACACGACGGGTGCCGCATGTGGAGCAGGATCTGCTTACCCGTCCGGAGCACCTGAGATGGGGTTCATGTTGTTTATTCTTTAGTTTTCTATGTTGTGTCGTGTGTGCTGTTGTTTGTTTGTCTTTTTCATTTTTAGCCATGGCGTTGTCAGTTTGTTTTAGATTTATGAGTTTGACTGTCCCTTTGGTATCTTTCGTCCCTCTTTTATTAAAGTCTTTATCAAAAGTCAAAAAACTTTCACCTTCTTGTTACAAGTCATTGATCAGCCAAACCCTTTTTTAGCCCTATCTTTATATAAAATTGAATGGTTAAAAATCTTTATTCCATCATTCTTCCATAAAGCATGTGTTAATCTGAGAGTTATTTTGTTCATGTTTAAGATCTTGCCAAGCATCAAATAATTCTTTCCAAAATGGATTATTTAACTTTTTATAAGGACCAAGAAACTGCATTTCCCAAAAACTCAAATTTTCTAAAACGAGGAATAGTTTCCCTAGTTTTGAATTGTTTCTATTAATTCTTCTTATCCATGTTTTCTTAAGACCTTTTATGTAGTTTTCAATATTTTTCATTTTTAGTCCTCCTAAACAGTGTGGTTTGGAAATGTGTTTTAATTTATTAAATGTTTTCTTTCATTATTTTTTATCTGTTTATTAATTTATTAATTTAATTCAATAATTTATGTGTTCTTTAATTAATTGAGATACAATATTCTTATTATCACATCTCATGAGTAAATAATCTATAAACAAATATCTTTCATTTAAATTGACTTACCATCTGTGCTCCTTCTTAATCCTAAAAAAATAAATACAGATGACGATTAAATATTCGTTTCATTGTAACTAATTCGCAGCTATTTCTAATGTTCTTTCATTTTTACTAGGACTTTAGACGGCAAATACCAGTTTTGGTGTGCCAGAACCATATGAATGAACATTCTATGCTTTTATACTACATTAGTAAGTAGTTAAATAAACAGTTTGGGGATTCCCCTCACCTATGGGACAAATCAGACGATTATAAGTTAGTTTGACTTGTGTATCGTCCAATTTGATTTGAGCGAGTAATACATATTATAATTAAACAAAATAGTCATTTATAAATATGTACAAAGATAGTCACTTATAGTTGAATTGAAAGTAAAATCTGACTTATTAGTCCAATAGACGATGTGCATATTGTATGTCGGATAATATTTTGAAGATGTATAAATTGATGTTGATTAACAATTGCCACTATAATTAACAATATAACTTCTTAAAGATAAATACTAATAAAATAGTCACTTACAGATAGATATGAATCAGTCATTTAAAAACAGATATGAATATATATATAACACATATCTTTGTGTCACTGTAAACTTCATGAATGCTTTTTTTTTGTTTGGTTTATCTCATTGCCTTGATTAGCATACCTCATATCTCCTTATTTATTTATTTTTTAAATCTTAATTAATTTATTTATTGATCAATTAATTAATTAATTTATTATTTATCATTTATTCATTTTTAATTTTCTTGTTATAACTAATGAGCTAATATTTTATATACGAAACTCTTTCGCTTGACTTTACTTACCATCTGCGTTTCTATTGAATTTAAAAATAAATATACAGACACAGATTATTATCTGGGTAAAGTTTTGTTATTTTATCTGTAGTTTTTGACAAATTGAATTAACGTCCAACTAATATACCCCCTAAAAAAGACAGATATGAAGATACATATATGTGGGAACATTGTGACATTGGAAACTTCGTGAATTCTTTGTAGTTGTTGAGTTGGTCTGCTTGACTTGAATTGCATACCTCACATCTCCTTATTTATTTATTGTTATTTTTTTTAATTATTCACTTTAGTTTGTATTATTTTTTTTCTTTCATGATTTTTTGTCTGTTTATTAATTAATTAATTTAATTCAATAATTTATGTGTTCTTTAATTCATTGAGATACAATATTCTTGTTTTCATATCTCATGAGTAAATAATCTATAAACAAATCTCTTTCATTTAAATTAACTTACCATCTGTGCTCCTACTTAATTCTAAAAAATAAATACAGATGACGATTAAATATTCGTTTCATTGTAACTAATTCGCAGCTATTTCTAATGTTCTTTCATTTTTACTAGGACTTTAGACGGCAAATACCAGTTTTGGTGTGCCAGAACCATATAAATGTACATTCTATGCTTTTATACTACATTAGTAAGTAGTTAAATAAACAGTTTGTGGATTCCCCTCACCTATGGGACAAATCAGACGACTATAAGTTAGTTTGACTTGTGTATCGTCCAATTTGATTTGAACGAGTAATACATATTATAATTAAACAAAATAGTCATTTATAAATATATACAAAGATAGTCACTTATAGTTGAATTGAAAGTAAAAACTGACTTATTAGTACAATAGACGATGTGCATATTGTATGTCGGATAATATTTTGAAGATGTATAAATTGATGTTGATTAACAATTGCCACTATAATTAACAATTTAACTTCTTAAAGATAAATACTAAAAAAATAGTCACTTACAGATAGATATGAATCAGTGACTAAATGACAGATATGAATATATATATAATACATATCATTGTGACACTGCAAACTTCGTGAATGCTTCTTAATTGTTGGGTTTATCTCATTGCCTTGATTAGCATACCTCATATCTCCTTATTTATTTATTTTTTAAATTTCAATTTATTTATTTATTTATTTATTTATCAATTAATTAATTAATTAATTATTTATTCATTATCTATTCATTTCTAATTTTCTTGCTATAACTAAT
Organism: Mytilus galloprovincialis; assembly: GCF_965363235.1. NCBI lineage: Eukaryota > Metazoa > Mollusca > Bivalvia > Mytilida > Mytilidae > Mytilus > Mytilus galloprovincialis. Next base: position 1,602,523 of record NC_134840.1, on the reverse strand, counting down.
GAGCTAATATTTTATATACGAAACTCTTTCGCTTGACTTTACTTCCATCTGCGTTTCTACTGGATTTTGAAAAATAAATACAGACACAGATTATTCAGTAAAGTTTTGTTTTTTCATTTGTAGTTTTTGACAAATTGAATTACCGTCCAACTAATATACCCAAAAAAAGACCGATATGAAGATACATATATGTAGGGACAGTGTGACATTAGAAACTTTGTAATTGTTGGGTTGATATGATTGACTTGAATTGCATACCTCACATCTCCTTATAGTACTGCAACCAGAGTTCATTTTTCAAAACTTTAATGGTCCGGAAGAACACACATCTAAATTATATATCGATGGACAGAGGAAAACGTGTACAATAAGAAAAATTGGGTCGTAAAAATCCAGAGTGGTCACAATTTTGTGAAATTGAGGTCAAAGGTCAGACCTAAAAATATCAACATTTCAACCACAAGGACAAAAAGGAGAAATATTCTGATATTTATTCAATAGAATGCTACAAAAACGATTCAATCATAAGCATATGATATAAAAGATGTTAAAACGACAAATTTGACTACTTATATGAAAAGCTGCTATTACAAAATGGCGTTGATTTGGAACCTTCTGATTTTTTTCCATTTAAGACATACAGTAGCAAAATAAGAAGTGGCCTTGACCTTTTCACATCCATAAACTTTCATATTGTGTATAGTATTTCACTATAGTATATTACAGAATTATTTTCTAAAGTATAAAACACCAGTTTATCAAATTATTTCAATATTTTTTCTATCTTTGAAAAAAAAAAAAATTCAAGCGCTGAAACAGTGTTTTTAACTCATTAATTTTTTAAGGGAAGGATGAAAAATTATACAATGCAATGCCAATTTTCTAATGTTGTAATTCAAAATCAGTCATGATCCTTATATAACTTTTAAAAGCGACACACAATTGCTCAAGTATTCATAAAATAGTGACATGAATCAATCTCTTAGTCATCATATGCGGATTCAGTACGCGTATTAGCATTACAAGACACTTCCCTTTTTTATAAGAACAAGTTCGGCGTAGGACAGAGTACAAATGCTATCTGGAGTGTAAATACCGTCATGATTCGGTCAAACTCATCAGATATAGTCTTACCTTTGCATAGGAAACACAAAAGAAATGTGAGTACAAAGTTTCGATCAATGTTCGTGACCCATATTTCCCATATGCATATGCATGATGTATCTGCACTGCCAATCCAAAATGTAATGGGGCGAATGTTGCTACAGAAACGATTGATTTTGTAATAGCCATACATTTACGAATTTTCGTTATCTTTAGGGACAATATACGGTTCAGAAGCGCCTTTGGGTTATTTTTATCAATTAACTAACAAATGAACTTTTAAGCCTAGGTTCCGTGTTGAAGACCAGACCATGACCTATAATGGTTTACTTTTATAAATTGTGACTTGAATGGTGTGTTGTATCATTGGCACTCATACCACATCTTTCTATATCTATTAACAAGCTATGCGTTTCCATAGAAATACCAAAACGAAGACATAGCTCATAAGAGCACTGGTGGCAGGGTGAAGTAATTGTTCTTCTTTTAATGTATCCTTAATATTTTCAGACACACCTTGGTGTAATTCTGAAAGTCTTAACATAGACTTCAATTTTCCTGCAGCAGATATGGCATCCCCTAAATTGAGTTCAGAGCTAAACTCTATGTTTCATATCCCTTTGCCCCACTGTGTCTGAATTGTAAGGTGTCACAATATCTAGTTAGTTCTGGAGTTTGGCAGTTTGGTAAGCATCAGAGACAATCTTGGGTAATTTGATCGGTATATATAGAGGATGTGCTACATGAGAAAGGCTTTTTTTATGGAAGAACAAATCACATCACTAACAATCGTTATTAATGAACTGACAGCAAGTTCAAATTCTAATTTTTCAGTAACTGTTTTACTAAATTGCACAGGTGTTGACTTCAATAAGTACTTGGTTATGCATGGATAAATGATTACTCACATTAATTAGCACAACTTAAAAGACTGTCAACACGTTTAGAGGACTCAGTTTTGCGTAGTTTTCTGGTTTTGTTTTAAAGGTTTGTCTTTTACACAAAAACCCTGTTTTCATATCCAAACTACAAGGAAGAAACTGAGCGCGAGATCGTATAAAAGTGTCAGGTTGTGAGGATACATGTCGATCAGTTTGATCACATGTATGGATTTCTGTTGTTTCTAATTTAAAGTTCCCCAAGGGTGACTGGGGAAACGAAGTATGGTCACTTGGTCTTCTCCCGACCGGCAGTAAAACGAAGTGGGGCGTTTTGGCTGTGCGGGATGTACCAAGTTCGCAGTCACGTCCGGTCAGAATGGGGACGTTAAGTCCGATGCCTCGTGTAAAGGGAGTGTCACGTTCTTTGCATGTTAAAAACCCTTGCATCAACTGTTTGAGGAGTCCGAAGGTGGCATGTTGCAATGGAAAATTTCTGTCACAATCCGATATACCATCATTTTCCAGTGGCAGTCTAAATTTTTCCGATCATCATCCCGAATGGCCTCTATTATGACAAAACCTACCTATTGTTTTTATTGTTAACTTGTTCTCGTCCTGAACATGCATGAAATATTTGTCACTGGACGTTAAGCAACCAACAATCAATCAATCAATCTAATTTAAAGACGCACCAATTTTGCCTTCCGGTGCAAGTCTCATAACATCACTGATGATTCGCCCACGGAAGGCAAAATATTAAGAGAAGTTGGTTTTAGCATCACCTTGTCACACACCAAATCTCTGCGAATCTTCAATAGTACTTTTCCCCCGACATCTTGCATGCATCTTAATTGCTCTGAGGTTAAAAATTGACAAACAATGTATTTTCACACAATGTCAACTATAGTCATTATCCGGAAAAACCTATTATCCGAAGGATTTGGTTAACTTTTATATAAAGTCAAAATTTTATTAACAAAAATATAACTTATTTACAGTGCAAATATGGTTGATGCTGTCACATATGGTCAGTTTTGGTTGATGCTGCCAAATATGGTGAGTTTTGGTTGATGCGGACAAATAATTTTGTTATATGAGTCAGTTTGAGATATCAAAACTACCTATATTAGTTTACGATTCAAAATTTGGAATAAAAAGAAGACATGCTGGCACTATTAACTGATGCGAGCATAATTTTGTAGCCATAGTTTTCCAACATTGCTGTCATTTGTATACTACAGTCCCTCTTGACCTAAAATTATAACTGAATTACTGTGCAGCTATATAGATTTACATTAAAAAAAAAGAGCAAATATGGTCATTTTTGGTTGATGCGGTCAAAAGATTTTATTACACGAGTCAGTCTGAGGTATGAAAACTACTGATATTTGTTTACGATTCAAAACTGTTAATAAAAAGAGGACATGCTGGCACTATAAATGAACAAAATTTTGTGGTCGTCGTTTTCCAATATTGCTGTAACTTGTATATTACAGTCTCTCTTGACCTAAAATTATAACTGAATTACTGTGCAGCTATATAGATTTGCAGAAAAAATGAGCAAATAATGTCAGTTTAGGTTGATGCGGTCAAAAGATTTTTGTTAGTCGGGTCCGTCGGACGTATGAAAACTACTCGTAAACAGATATCATATTTCTTTACGATTCAATATTTTAAATAAAGAGAGGACATGCTGGCACTATAAATTGATGCAAACAAAATTTTGTAGTCATTGTTATCCAATATAATTGCTGTCATTTGTACAATCCATCCTGGCCTAAAAATATAACTGTAGTACTGCAGTGTGCGGCTACATGTATATAGATTTACATGATGAAGTGCAAATATGGTCAGTTTAAGTTTTATTTAAAAACATATTTATTTATAGTGGATTGGGAAACAAGTTATTACATTTGATAAGGTCAAATTCTTTTGTTATACGAGTTATCCTGACTCCGGAATTACAAATGTAAAACAATTTAAACGAGGAAACTAACTGCCTAATTTATGTACAAAAAATGAACGAAAAACAAATAATTTATGTAACAAATCAACAAAAGAAAACCACTGAATTACAGGCTCTTCACTTTGAACAGGCACATACATGCAGAATATGGCGGAGTTAAACAGCTTGTCTTGATTAAAAATCTGAAATAAGACCGGCAAAATAGCAAAACTATATATAAATCGCTATTTTGCCGAAGCCTTATATTTAAGACGAAAAAGTTTTTAAAACTTATCAATCAATTCTAGCCGTAGAATTTATAAATCAATTCTAGCCGTAGAATTTATAATTATATTCTAATTCGCCAGCTCAAACGAATATAAATTATTTAATAAATAAAACAACACATATATAGGATAAGTGTGCCTACAGCTGTAGCAGCCTTTAATATTAACTTTACATTCAATATAATTCTCAAACTAAAGTCCTTCACTATAATTCAGGCACACTACCAATCCAATCATACAATAGCACAGTAATATACAGTTACACAATCAAAAACTATCTACAAAAGAGGAAAAATTCATATTAATATAATGTAATATATGATGCATATACTCCTATTAACGATAACCATCTCATAAAAGGGCGGGTACATAATAACATAATAACGAATGCTGCTACTTTGAACTATAGGCAAACTTCGAATAACTTTATTTTCTCAAACTAACCCCTTAAGTAATACTTAATCATGCTTTTCACGAAAATCATGAGGGCATATACCCGTAAAACCGGCACTACAAGTATATGCCATCCAATCAAATTGAACGTAAACACACACCATGTGCTAGATATAAACACACACACGTGTTTATAGTAAACAATCACTTGACCGTTACAACGTCATGTGACCAATAACTTTAATAAATATTAAATAAAACAAAACATATATAGGATAAGTGTGCCTACAGCTGTAGCAGCCTTTCGAAAGAAAAAGAAAGCCAAGTAGATCTGAACAGAGAATAATACATATATATATAGTATATTTATAATAGTATAGTATATCTACCATGCTTCTTAAATAATCCATCATGAATGCCAGCTGATGCAGCTGAAGAAGTTCCACCTAATCTCAAGCTATGTAATCCAAATTCGAACTCATCTAAACCGATAGATTCAAGAGCTGATAATATAATTTCTCCTACTCTAGTATATGATAAAGGTTTAAGACCTCTCACTGAGTCAGTCTCAGGTTATAAGACTTAGATTTTTTACATCAATACATGGATCTAAATATATAATTTGAAGATGATGTGTCAATATTGGATAATAATTAACATTTCTCCCAACATACTAACAGGACATGTTTGTGTATCTGTTCTAGCAATTAAAACCTGTGTGCCTTCTCTATAATGATCGGTTTTGCTTTTCTGCATGAGCAAAGATACATGTGTATCAGAAATTTTTAAAACAGATTTTTTTTTTTTTTTTTTTTTTTTCAGAAAATCTTAGAAACCCTGCATAGCTAATAAGACACATGCAACAAATTCTAATTTCTATACGATTGTTACATTCTTGACCATATTTAATAACAATTTTCTTTAAAATATCTGGCGTAATTGGTTCTTTTATATTTACAATAACATGTACAATGTCTGTATGAGCTCCTTCTTTAACCGATATACACAACTGTGAATAACACGGATTGGGATAGCCAGCTAGTTTATGGGCCCAGCTTATGGAATAGTATGCTTCTTCAACCTTAGCATATGAATTAAATGTCTTTGATAGTTGTATTAAGTACAATGAAACATAAAAATCTGAAGCTTGTAAAGGTTTAACATAATAATAATTATTACATCACTTACAGAAATTGTTAAATTCATATGATTATTTTCTTTCGGTGTTCTCGGCCTTCGAACACAGACAGAACTCAGGTAGGCAATAAGATAAAGATGACAAATCTTGGTCGACTGGCTTAGGCAAGGATTTCCATACTCCACATGAAAAAATATCTGAAAATGCAAATGAAATAGAAATATAATCTACTATACTTTACTACTAGCTTACAATATATTTAAATGACCTTGCCATATTTATTTTCTACACTGGCCATGTCAGAGAGACATTGCCTATTAAATTTGGCCTTGTCATCAACATAAGACCTTGCCACTATATTGGCCTTGTCTTTACTATGCGACCTTGCTCAACAGCCTTGTCGTAAATTCTTACGTGAACTCAGCGTTCAATCTTATAGCTAAAACACTAGATACGAATTCAGAACATCCCAACAAGGACTTATTATTCATACCATGAATAAAAATGTTCTGATTTGGTTGAAACTCTAAAACATCAATTACATATGGTTGCAAATGCAAACCTCTTTTAAAAATCATTGTCCAAAATGACGAGGAAGGCCACTTTGGAACTATCAAAGTGCCTCTAGCTTTGCATAAAATCAGATGTCTAATTGCTCTACAAACAACAGAAATTGGAGGAACAATCCAATTAACTTCATTATTCCAATTTTGCGTCAACGCATCAACTGCTTCAACACCTGGATTCCAGAATTTAGAATTAAACCTTGGTAATTTTTTATTTAAATTACTCGCAAACCTGTCCACAGTATGCGGACCCCACATATCATCTACAAATCTAAAAAATGCTATGCTTGTTCCCCAGTCTTCTATATCAATCATTTTTGAAATATAATCAGCTTTAGTATTTTCAGATCTGGGGATCCAAACAACATCTAACGTTATATTCAATTCAGAACACAACTTAAAAATATTAATAGCTATCTCTTGTAAATGTACTTTTGTACTTCCTTTCTGAACAATGAAAACACAGTTATTATTATCTGTATGCCATTTAACACATTTATTTCTTAAACGATTTTTAAACGACATCAAAGCCAACAAAATAGCTTGAAGTTCTCTCCATGTAGAACTCTGTAAGGACTCTTGTAAAGTCCACATCTGATGAAAAATATTAGAGTCGATATCTATCGAGTAAGCACCAGCAGCTACATTACTAGCATCAGAATATACAACCACGTGAGGAAAAGGATAACCTGCTAAATGTTTTCTGTTCAATCTTTGAATGTTATTCAGCCAAAATGTGAGCTCATTGAATACACAATCAGGACATTCCAATATTAACTTTAAATCCCACTTTACTCTGTTTTCAATAGCCCAGTGTAAGTAACGGGTCATTAAACTAGTTATGTTACCCATGACTGGACACATAGAAATTACCTTTCCCGTTACCTGAGCCAATTTACGTGCTGTGAAATTAGGAAAGTTATTTAAAACATCAACCAATGATGTTAGGGTATTTTTAATACGTCTATCTGATATACTAATTGAAAATTCAGACGAATTCCAAACTAAACCCAACCACTCTAAACATTGGACTGGTTCAAAAATAGATTTGTCCATGTTAATTAAAAACCCTGCTTCTAACAAAGACGCTTTCACAAAAGATGAACATTCGGAAGCTTCTTGTTTATTTTTACCCATTCCAAGTCCATCATCTAAGTAAAGTACAATATCTACGCCATTTTCTCGCCAATATTTTACGATTGGACGTAAACATTTAGTGAATAGATATGGAGCAGATGATAGACCAAAGGCTAACACTGTAAAACAGTAAAATTTATTGTTCCAGAAAAATCCTAAATATGTTTGTTGTTTAGTACATACGTCATAATGAAAATAACCAGACTTAAGATAAAACTTAAATTGATAGCAATCTTTTGTGAAATAGTTTAAAGCCACTTTCCAGTCTTCAAATTTTATTCTTTCTTTTTTTTAATAAAAACATTCAGTTCACTTAGATCTAAAATTAGACGTTTTTTGTCCGAACTTTGAACCGCAACACTAAGCGGGTTTACAACAAATGGTTGAAATGGAGTTTCAATAACACATCCGATATCAATTAAATCTGAAATTGCTTCATTTACAAATTTAGAATGGACATAAGCAGATTTGTTATTCTTAAATGACATAGATGTAGGAGTCTGCAAAAAAGGAATAACGTAACCATGTTTGATAGTATTTATAACAAATTCATTTGCACCTATATGTTTCCAAAATTGTATATGCTTGCGTAAGCTATATTTTACCCCTTTTGCAACAGATGAAATATCAATATTGTCAAAATATTTTGCATGTGACAGAAACAGTTCAAACTGTCCGTAAAGATTGCTTTCATCTAAAAAAGTAGTATAACTATACTTATCATTAAATATGTTGCCTTGATGTCCCTGGGACAGCTGATTTTGAACTGAAAAGGGGGCACTGAGTTCGCCAGTGACCAAGCTGGTTGCAGTTGAAACTGATGTCGTGAGATGATGATTCCCTTCGTCTGCTGGTCCGAAAGGGCGGCTGTTGGTTGTTTTTCTAACGTAATGTTGGTTTGGCATTGTAGCAGGAGAAGCAGAAACAGTAGCTGCAGCGGTTCTATAAGGATGAGGTCTTTTCTTTTCCTGGATACTCATAATTGCACGGCATTCTGCAGAACGAATGCGCTTAACTGAAACTTCCGGCTTGAGTTTGGTTGCAAATTTAAAGTTCTCATTGCCAACGGCCAAGTCTTTATAAAGAGTATCGAACTTCCCGTCAAGATTTAAACAGCGAGAATGTATCCACCAGGTCTTTATTACCAGTAAGATGTGCAGAACTACCATCAGGCGATGAATGAAGTTTCTCGGTGTCAGACATACCATAATAACGAATGCTGCTACTTTGAACTATAGGCAAACTTCGAATAACTTTATTTTCTCAAACTAACCCCTTAAATATTCCTTAATCATGCTTTTCACGAAAATCATGAGGGCATATACCCGTAAAACCGGCACTACAAGTATATGCCATCCAATCAAATTGAACGTAAACACACACCATGTGCTAGATATAAACACACACACGTGTTTATAGTAAACAATCACTTGACCGTTACAACGTCATGTGACCAATAACTTTAATAAATATATATCAATTCTAGCCGTAGAATTTATAAATCAATTTTAGCCGTAGAATTTTTAAATCAATTCTAGCCGTAGAATTTATAAATCAATTCTAGCCGTAGAATTTGTCAATCAATTATAACTGCAGAACTGACCAAAGATTTGGTCAGTTCTAGGTAGAACTGTCTAAAACTGTTCTAGGGTAGAACTGTCAGGATGAGTTCTAGGTAGAACTGTCCAAATCAGTTCTAGGTAGAACTGTCCAAATCAGTTCTAAGTAGAACTGACCAAATCAGTTCCAGGTTAGAACTGTTCTAGCTAGAACTGTCTAAAAGGTGTCAGGCTGACAAAACTAGAACAGTTCTCCTGACAGATTCTAACAGATTTAATGAGAGGTTAGAAGTGATCTCCACTGTATCTTAAAACAATTTAACAATTAACATTGACAAAAATAAGGTAGTTGTGTTTCGAAACGGAGGTGTTATGAGAGATGAGAGATGGTTCTACAATAATGAGATCTTAGAGACTGGGAATGACTTCTGTTACTTGAGATTTCATTTAAATTCAATGGAAAATTTCTATTTTCACAGAATAAACTGGCAGACCAAGGTCGAAAATCAATGTTTTCCATGTTATCTATGTCAATGAATTACCATTCAACACTCAAACTCTCCTGTCTCTATTTGATGTGTACTTTGGTAGTGTAATTTCTTACGCATACGAAGTCTGGGGTTTATAAAGGTGAAATTGTCGAAAAAGCCCACTTGCATTTTTGAAAAAGACTACATTGTGTTAAACAGTCTACAAAATCTGAGTTGATATACATGGAACTAGGAATACTTCCAATGATGTGTTAAAGGAAAATTTTAATTTTTAAATACTTGTTCAGAATCCTGTCAACAAGATATGTGTATCTATATTGATCGAAAATGTTCAAAATTTGTAAATTGGGCAAAGTTAATTAAAGATGAACTAAACAACATTGGACTTGGAGATATAATATCTCAAGAAAACAAATCATTTTTGAAATATTGGCTTCATATTATTGTAAATAAGCCACCTATTGTTTATGATGTTTATTTACTTTTATTATAAGAGAGAGTCATATCTCTTGCACGTAAAAGACATCCTTGTAGATTTCGAAAAAAAAGCAGGCTAATGCCGCTACAAGTCAGCACTCGCACCCGCAAAAAGTGGAAAGGGATTTATATAAGTTGCAATGGCAGACTTGTTTCCCAATCCACTCTAAATAAATATGTATAAACTAAACTAAACTAAGTATTGAAATAATCGGTCTCATCCGAGTGCTCCTAAACAGGAGGGAATTACGACAGAAGAAGAAGAAGAAGGCAAAATTTAAAAACGCGCGTCTGGCGTACTTAATTATAATCCTGGTACCTTTGATAACTAATTAAACATGTGGACTGTGGGATCCAGTCAATGAACCACAAATAAAGGTTGCAGGGCAAAATAACCCATATGAAAATAAAAAAATGCCAATACTTATAAAACTTCATACCAAATACCATTGACTTATCTTAAGTTGTTTCCAGTAAACTAAATAAATATGTATAAACTAAACTAAACTAAGTATTGAAATAATCGGTCTCATCCGAGTGCTCCTAAACAGAAGGGAATTACGACAGAAGAAGAAGAAGAAGGCAAGATTTAAAAACGCGCGTCTGGCGTACTTAATTATAATCCTGGTACCTTTGATAACTAATTAAACATGTGGACTGTGAGATCCAGTCAATGAACCACAAATAAAGGTTGCAGGGCAAAATAACCCATATGAAAATAAAGAAATGCCAATACTTATAAAACTTCATACCAAATACCATTAACTTATCTTAAGTTGTTTCATGTAAACTAAGCAACAACAAAAAACATGCGAACAGCAACCGCTTTTCGTGAAGCAATTTTTACCATGATACCAAAAAACCCTACCATGTTAGTGTTCTCTATTACACAATATAAATAACATTTATATGATTTCCAAGGGCACATCGCGTATTCCTGAAACTATCTTTATCAGATACATTGAAGAAAAAAGGATTAGGAAACCAATCAAGACTTTTATTCCGTCCAAGAACCCTATTGCATGCTGAACATGTTTTTTTGTGCCTATAGTAAATAATTGAAGTCTATCGCTTAATCTGGATGTTTTACCTGTAGTTTCTTGCTCCACTGAGTGAAGGCTTTTCATGACTTTGATTCCAATTCTATTTTGTGCTTCTCCGAACTCGCTAACTGATCGTTTCAAAAGCTTTATTCCCTGAAATTAATACATAACATACAAGAAATTATTTTATCCTGATAAGTTCTGATCTCAATTCTATGATTTTGATACTGCTTGATCAAGTTGGTTTACAGTTATGGAATATCTGTTTCAGAGATGAATGAAGACGGGTATGTTCCAATTCTCTTTTCCACAATATGCTGTCCTCTTTTCCTTGAATGTGACCTATCGAATTATTCTCATCACCGGTTTTGTCTTAAAGAACAACACGACGGGTATCACATAAGGAGCAGTATCTCTTTATCTAGGCCTACTAGAGCACCTGAGAACATCTCGAATATTAGTGGGGTTGGTGTATCCCAGTCTTTAGTTGTTGTTTTTTTGTTGTGTTTGTGTTGTGTTATTTGTCTTTTGGTCGTATTTCATTTTTTGTTTTTGCATGGTATTGTCGGTTTGGGTTTTTTTTTTTTTACTTACTAATACCCCTTTGCCTCTCTTATACGGCTATCAAAGTATGTTGAGGAAACAAATAAAAAGAATAACTATAGTTAAATTCAGATGTATCTTAGCATGCATGCTTGTATGAATAAGTAAACGAAACCAGAGATCTATATTATAATTAGATTGAAAGAATAACAAGCAAGTGAGTGATATCGCTGATACAATTTAATGTTTTTAAAAATTTTGAAATAACTCATCTTCAAACTATTAAATCAATCGGATCATGATCCTTCTTTTCTTTATCTATGAAAGTATACGCATCATCGAAAAAATATTTACCACACCAATAGTCAAATTGTCTTTTATGAACTTTAATTACACTCAAACTTTATTGTTCAATATTCATGATTATTTGGATTTCAAGTAATCGGATTGGTTGGTTTTAAGTTTTAGCTCTAAGTTGCGAGTTTTTTTGTTTTTTTTTATTTAGTAAGAAGGACTAATTGATTCGAAATTGAAAGTCCATGACTTTATTTTAATTACAGACTTGACATTAAGACGTGATTGTTCTTCCTAACTTCTTTATAAATATTGACAATATATTTTCATACATAAAAAAAATCCATATATTATGTACTTATTTTATTACAGATATTACTGGTAGTCATTCGTTAAAGCTTTATATGTAAATCAGTTTAAATACTGTAATGTTAATTTATAGGGAACTTGGTGTTTTTAGAACCCTCATATTTTGGGCCGACCATTTATGACTAAGTATTACATGGTGGCCCTTACTAAATTATGCAGCCTGTAAGCCCTGGTAGGCCTAATACGTATGAAGTCATTAAGCCCTGGTACCCATATTGGTCAATATCGTTACTTGTTTTTACATAGGCGGTAATGGTAACGGTATTTCTTGTAGCTCAGTCCATATCGTAAACTTGGATATGTATGATAGCTCGTTTCGAAGCTGTGACATTCTCACATATGTGGTTAAATTTTCGGGGTACGAAGTGTTATTACTTTTTCCGTAAATTAGCATACACCGAACATTCATTCGTGATGCGGTTCCTCCAAAGTTAACGAGTTCGTATAACAATGTTTCAGCTTGATAGAAGTGTGACATTTAAAGACGTATCGTATCCGTATCTGATACGTTGGCGTATCTGACCATATCTATGACTATGGGTTATTGTTTAATTGATTATTTACTTGTTTATATAGTATAGCATGTTTCTCTATTGTCATAAAAAATCATAATATCTAATAAAATTGATAGATTTAGCTAACAAAGTCCTTATATTTCAATAAGGTAACTTTATTTGTTAATGGAAAATTGTTTTAATGTTAATTAGGCTTAAATTAAAAATTGTTTGCTTTCCCCTCTCTGTGATTAAAGTATGATAACTCTGGTCAAAAGTAAAATCACAAAAATACTGAACTTAGAGGAAAATCAATTGGGAAAGTCCATAATCACATGGCAAAATTAAATAACAAAACGCATCAAAAACGAATGGACAAAAACTGTCATATTCCTGACTTGGTACAGGCATTTTCAAATGTAGAAAATGGTGGATTAAACCTTGTTCTGGTCAATTTTCCTAACATTCAATCATTATAGGAAGATGATATAGTTCTGTTTTCATTTATAGTCTTTTTCATAAAAGTTCTAATTGTTTTGGGTAGGTCCCAATTACAATTTTACACTCTAGCATTCGGCATCAGTTAGAAGCTTCTGGAATAAAATGGTGACTATGGTGTACTGTTTTGTGTTTGTATTAGGCGTTATTACACTTCTTTAATGTATTTGTCTTAAGGGATCGAGTAAAGCAGATAAGTTACATAAGCTTAATGCTTCATTTGAGTTCTGGCATAATGGTATACACCATACCGATCTTAGAAACAAATGCCTTTACGAGTAGAATGACGAATGCTGTTGGACAGTTTTTGATGCATACCACAACTTGAAACAGTGTATTCTTGACAGCACAATTAATGTTTTTCACCGGCATATTGTACCTCAAAAAGTAGGAAAAACGTGTTTTTTTTAATAATTTCCAGGATATGGCTTTAATAGAGAGCAATTTCATGAATACTGGGAAGATGCTTTTTCTGTGACATATTCATTGTTTCAGAATATATCCCCCTAACAAAGGAAAGTTTTATTCTGTAAGTGCCTGTGATCTGTGATTTAGATCAGTTTGTCTCATCGCTCTAAGAAAGTTAGTGATGATGAAGGCAGATTTGACCTTGTTTATTTTTTTACGTACAAACACGGTATGAATACTTACAGATAACAAAAAAATATTTATAAGATAACAAAATAATTCTTTATATTGGTATATAATAATTTTAAACATTTCAAAACAAATAAAAGAAATTATAGATATACATAAATGTCTTTGATAAACTATTGAAAAATACAAGTATCTAGTACATTACTGATTTTGTAACGATTTTAAATTCAATAAAAAAACTATATTTATAAGATATAATTATAACCCTGATCAAGGTAGACAATCAACATATTAACTTTATGAAATTAAACATAGACTCATAGTTCAAAGGAATATAACTCTTGTATACAAATGACACATCAATCGAGTTATTTAGCTGCGAATTCGTGCACCACCTTCAAGGAAGATTCTAAATTATCAATATAACCACAAGTTGTTAATCTATAGATACTGACGACTATTGAATGCTAACCACAGTAAAGAATATTTGTTTGAAATTTTTTAACACTTACTCAGAAAAATGCTCGAACTACTTGACTTTCAAAGCTCATAATTAACGTGTTTACACACTGATATAATAAGGTTGTTAAACATTACAAACCTGTAATCGTATAAGACACTATACACCTCGTGTGCTTGCATTAACTTATCCAAAAATATATTTATTTCAAGCCTAAATATTTCGACATGTTGTTGACATTTAATAAATTTTAGAATCACAATTTCCGGTTAAGATTTGACTAAATACCAAAATCTTGATATCGTCAAGTAAATATGCTATATAGTAATCGAGAACAAAGAAAAGAGAAGAAAAAAATAAAGAAATAGCGATGAAAATTGTTGGTATCTTTCATTTTTATTATCTTAATTGTATAGTCTTGAAGCTGAGTGTAATACAGCTATCACAAAACATGGAAACAGAGGATGGATTCTTACCGATGTTGGCCAGTTTGGCTATGAGAGTTGGATCATTATGTATGTTTATACACTTGCTTCTTGTATGTCAAAATCCTGACTTAATTACATGTATTGCCCTGAAAGTGATGTTTCTACGATATGTATGTACAGTACATATAATACAATTATGAAAACATTACATGGACGACAACAGAAGCTTACATTTACACACATTTATCAATCACGTGATTTTCGTGTCAATCTGTATACTTTTTTAACACTCGAAATTTAAATCATTAGAACTTCCCAGGCGTGTAGTTGTATTGTAAAACAAATACATTTATTGTTAATAATATTTATACACGTACTTTAAATTTGCTGATTAAAGGGGATTGAATCATCCACATCAGATGAGTCGGATTGATTACTGATACCAATACAAATAAGTTTATAGATAACTGGCAATATTTTTTTTTCAAATGGTAAAAAAGAAAGAGACCAAATATTTTCATCACCATTACCCTATTTTTTCAATCTCTTTTTCCTATTCTCGATTTTTTTTACCAATATTTTTGACTCAATCATTAACTATATCTGTATTATTATTTGAGAATTATGTAGTACCCTTTTGCTATTATAGTGCTAAACACAAGGGAATCAAAAAGAAAGAAGGATATGCGAATTAATCATATGCAAAACCACCTGTTGGATTGGACGATGTACGTGGGATCTGTTTGTCGATTCTCCAGGAAACACCTTTATTTGTAAAACTATTAACTGTATGACAATTAGCATAGACCATGTGGTGAAGGAACTATATCTGAATTTACGGATAAATGATAATCAAATCATATAAGTATATCTGAACTTCTTTATAATGAACTTATTTGAAAACCCCAGGACAAAAACGGCATTTGAGACGAACAGGATGAAGACATCAGCGCAGTTATGGGGATAACACAATCTTCCGGGACACGACAAAGACGGACACCAATTTATTTAAAAGACTATTTTGCTTAAAAAATAATCAATGATCACCAATCAATGTTTTTTTAAATTTTGTATTAGCCATTTCAGATCTCTTTATATATTACCTTGTCCCGGAAGATTTTTATATCTGTGTTTCTGTCTTCATTATGTTTGAATTTACTTCTTTTTTTGTACATTGGTTTTCCAATAAGAGTCAATAAGTTCCTTGTAAAAAATTTTAGAAAAATTAACAGTGTTTCATTTGAATTCACATTTAGCTTTGCATTCAGAGATAGTTCCTTCACCGAATGGTCTCTGCTTATTGTCATACAGTAAATATAGTGTTACAAACAAAGGGGTTTCCTGGAGAATTCACAAACTTCGTCCGATCTAAAAGGTGTTTGTTCCATGGTTTTGCATATATTTAGGTGATATTTTCTATGTTTTTTATTGTTGATTAAATTCCATACTTCAACAGACAGTAGTATCAACGTACCAATTGGAAATATTATTGGTCATACTTGTACACCAGTAATTCTTGTTCATCAATTAACAATTGTTTATCAATTGTATCAGACTTGTGTCCGATATGAAGATTCCCTGCTTTGGGTTTTGTGTTCTGTTGGATATGTGTTCAGTTAAGTTTTGTGTTCTATTAACTAAACGGGAGTTGCTTTAAGCATTTATTTTCACAGTCATCCAGGAGTGCTTTATCACCTTTGGTGTTTTTTCACTCACTGATGAGTCTTATGTAGACGACACGCGCGTCTGGCGTATCAAATTCTAAGCCTGGTACCTTTGATAACTATTTCCTATTATTTTTTTCATAAAAGTCTTAAATGACATTGTTTCTTGAGGTTGTAGTAAGAATCGGGAAGTATAGGGAAGGCAAATATGTGTTTATTAATAAGTTCTGTACATACTGAAGAAGAAACAAGACAACTTTGGATGGCTCCTAAAAAAATCTGGGATTTGGGAGAATTGGAAAGAAAGTGGGAAGTGGGAAAAATGGTCTAAAAAATTTGGGAAGTAGGAAAAATTTCCAAAAAAATGAAGGATTTGGGAAATGAACACCCCAGTGTCACCCCCTCGAATTCAAAGCCTTTCCCCTTGTACCCTTATATTTGACAATTCGGTGCTTGAAAGATAGATGTTTATTGCAGGCAGTACTAGCAATGATTTCCTTAAAACAAGTTTATCAATTCAATTCACGATATTGGTTCAAACAAATATTAATATGGACCAATTCAAGTACATCGTCTAGGGTGCGCTCGACTTAAATAACTCAGCACGAGATTTTTTGAAATGTAAAGGTTGTTAAGGACTTTTTGTAAGCAATAGACGATAGCACATTATGGACAAAGAAGTGAGTAATCCATGTTTAAAATTTTATAAGAAAAATCTCTGTATGAAAGTCTATATATTTCTCCAAAAAGTTTGGCTTTATTTGCCACACAGTCCCGATTTTCTATTAAATACAATAAAATAATACATAATATTGCTTTGAACGAAGTTTCCCCTGGGTATATGTACAAAATGACATATCTCTAATATTCATTACCTTTGCTGCTTTGATGTTATTGCACTTCGAAAATTTCGTAATACACATGGCGACAGAAGTGGTCATCAACCTTAAATTCACGCACGAAGAGTGATGATAGTTTAATTATCGAGTGTTTAGATATAAACGAGTATACATAAATTGTAAACTATCATGTAATACAAAGAGTGTATCAATGACCGGAAGAAAACATATAAAGATGTACTATCTAAACACGTAAATAATCAATTAAACAATAACACATCTATACGTTCAGATGCGTCAACGTATCAGATACGGATATGATACGCCTTTAAATGTCCCACTTTTGATAAAAGGAATAAGAAGATGAACCCTAATAAAACAAAACAGGTGAACCATGTTCATCACATTTCCCACGCCTCCAAGAAATGCGTCCCGCATTTATCGAAATCAATTGAGCACATCTACATCAAGTGGACATTTTTCAGTCCCAAACTCTATCCGGGTATTGCCTCGAGCCATGTCATTCAAAAACCACAACTGTTACTTCTTCAGTAATAGTCCACTAGAACAACTCGTAGATGAATGATCTACCCGACATGACAAGATTCCCTCTCAACTGTACACTATTGTCTTAACATTGGAGAAGACGTTTAATATGTGCATCAACTTAAATATATCAACTTTATCTTAAGTACCCTTAAGTCGTTTTACATCTTGATTTGAAATATGCATGCTGACAGATTTTTGAGCAACCAATCTTTAACCATGAAAGCTAGAGGGATCCTTAACGTGCACAACGCATGGTACTCAATGAACACGGAACCTTGGATTGAACGTGCCCATCCGACGGACATCATATTAAAATATACAACAAAATAACATTTTTAGTAGTAATTCTGTCACTTTTAATTACAAATTAAACTTTTTTTTTCCACCAAGACTTTTAAACACTTCTATAAACGTCCATATAACTTTCTTTTTATATATTTATATACATGATAAGGATATATATATACAACAATGAGATCCACATTATCTAACCAAATCACCCGGCGTGGACGCCCTGTGTAGGTGACTCATCCCTTGAATCACTTTCATCAACAATGCTGTCCACACTATCAGGCCCAACATTGGAAGTTTCGGGCACCACACTTTCCGGTACAAAAGTATCATCTGAATTTTCGTTTTCATTCATCTCTGTTTCTCCTCTCAGAAGTTGGCCCTTGCACAACCTCATTCTATCCACGCCTACCACAGTTTATGAGATAGTTAACATCCGAGTATTCTTTGAGTACTCGAAAAGGACCACGCCAGTAGGATGTGAATTTTGGAGAATGGCCAGATTTTCGAATTGGAAAGAATATATATACCTGGTCGCCTTTCCTAAACTTGCTCCAGTTTAACTGTTTGGCATAGTACTTTTTCTGACGCACCGTTTCCTGTCCTACCTTTTTATCTAACAAAGTGGTGAGCTTCTTCCATTCGTTCATGAAGTTCCCATGCCCATTTGTTTTGTGGAATTTTCTTAAAATAATCAGGTACCTCGTACATAAGGTCCACAGGTGTAGCAACTTCCCGATCTAACATCATGTTGAGCTGATCTACATGCCATCATAACGTAGGGCAGTAAGCAATCCAAATTATAATGGTATTCATCAAGATAAGCAGTCAACATTTTTGCCAATGTGCCATTAAATCTCTCTACCATTCCCTCATACTGCGGATGATAGGGCGTGATTCTAGTCTTGTCTATCTGTAATAAATGACACATTTCTTGAAATAATTCGCTCTCAAACTGCGCACCTTGGTCAGAGTGAACTACAGTAGGCACACCGAAACGCGCAATAACTTCTGCTACTAATATATTGGCTACAGTTAACGCAAGCATGTTTGGCATTGGAAAGCTTGCAGTCCATTTGCTGTAATAATCGCTAATGACTAGGATATACTTTTGTCCCCTGTCGGTTTCGGGTAGTTCTCCCAATATATTTATTGCAATCCTTCCCGATTTCTGCAACTGCATAGGATCCCTTTGTCGTTATTCGGACCTTTTCTCTTGGCACAGACCTCACAACCGGCTATATATGCTACCATGTCCTGTCGTAAACAAGGACAGTAGAACCCATCTTTGATTCTTGATATTGTGTTGTTAATGCCAAGGTGACCTGATGTCTTGTTAAAATGACACTGCTTAAGTATTTGACGTCTTTCTGTGAGGGGCACTATCACTCTACTTTTGAGGTTGCCTCTGTTCACTTTGCAGAGTACTCCATCCTGAATCTTCAGGTCATCAAACTGCGACCATAATACCCCAGTCCCATTAGGCCACGATCGCACTACGATCTGTGAAAAAAATGCAAATTTTGATGATCGTGGTACGATCGTGTAGGTCGCAGTAAGGTCGTACCACGGTCGTGGTGAGGTCTTCAAGATCGTGAAGAGCGTGACCAACTTTGAACATGTTCAAAACAATCGTGGTGTGGTCGTGGCTAAATTAGGGCGTAGTAGAAGCGTAGTGAGAGCGCACTTAGATCGTAGTAAGATCGCGAAGGTCGTTGTACAATCGTAGCGAGAGCGTAGCGAAAGCGTGATTCTATTCGGAGTTGTCTCAAATAGTCTCAGTTCCTACTTGAGTCACACAAACATCTTCCTCTTTGGTAGACCATATTTATAGCAATGAACCACATAATATTCATTTTATATCTGTTCCGAAGTATTCTATCAGTGACCATTATCCAGTATGCATTTCTCACAAAAGAGGGTTAAAATCGAAAAAGAAAATTCATGAATATATTACGTTCAGATCTACTAAACATTTTAATGAAAATGATTTTGTCAATGACATATCACAGTGTTCATTTAATTGTGTATTAGAAATTGATGACCCCGAAGAAGCACTGTTGTCTTTTTTGAATATTTTTACTAAAGTATTAAATCATCATGCTCCACTCATTAAAAAGAGAGTAAAACGTTTGTATCAAAATGAGTGGATGAATGATGAAATTCTAGATAGCATGAGAAAACGTGATTTTTATCATAAGAAAAAAGATATGTATAGTTATAGACTTTGGAGAAATAAAGTCAAATATCTCATCGAAAACTCTAAACAAAATTATTATACCAATATCATAGAACAAAAAAAGAACAACAGCAGTAAATTATGGAAGCACCTACATACTGTCAGCGGTACCGACAATCATACCAGTATAAAAATCATAAGTGATTGTAACAAAAAGGAAATTTTAGAACCAAAAGGCATTGCTGATGTTTTTAATGCTTATTTCACAAATATCACAGATAATCTTAATATAGATCAAAACATCGACAATTCTAGTAGTTGTTTTAACAAACTTGGTGATTTTATATCGGGTCATGTACCAGATGACGTGTATTTTTCTATACCACTTATGAGTAATGATTTTGTGTGTTTACAACTAAAAGCACTAGATGAATCAAAAGCAACAGGCCTTGATACCATAAGTGCAAAATTTTTAAAGATGTCTTCTCATGCTATTTCACTACCACTTTGTCATATTTTTAATTTGAGTATCAAAACATGTATTTTTCCATCCTCATTTAAACTGGCAAAAGTCATACCAGTTTATAAGAACAAAGGCTCAAAACAGGATGTTTTTAATTATAGACCAATTGCAATTTTACCACTCATTTCTAAAATCCTTGAAAAACATGTGAAAACACACTTAGTAAAATATCTTAATAAATACAAGTTATTGTATAGAATGCAGTCAGGCTTTCGTGCAAACCATTCTTGTCAAACTGCTTTAACAGCTTTAATAGATAAATGGCTTAAAGCCATTGATGATGGCGATCTTGTTGGAGCAGTATTTCTAGATCTAGCAAAAGCCTTTGATCTTCTCAATCATGAACTGCTTATTCAAAAATTAAACAAATACAAATTAGCTTATACTTCATTACGTTGGTTTACATCATATTTGGCTGACAGATATCAGAAAGTATCTATTTCAAATACATTTTCAGACGTACAAAAACAAAAAACGGGTGTACCTCAAGGATCCGTATTAGGACCGGTGTTGTTTTTAATTTTTATTAATGATCTTCCTTTGTCTAATCCTAATCATAACACCGATTTATTTGCTGATGATAGCACCATATCAGTCATTGGACAAAACAAAAGTTGCATCAGTCAAAAACTAAATACGGTTTTACAAGATATTTTTCGCTGGTGTGATGACAATAAGATGGCTGTAAATGTATCTAAAACGAAAGCTATATGCATTGGATCTAAACAAAAGCTTTCCGTTACATCAAATGAAAACATTAATCTTGCTTTAAATGGACAACAAATTATAGAAAGTACATGTGAAAAAGTTCTAGGTGTTTTTATTGATGCATCTCTATCTTGGTCTTCTCATATCGATTATATAATCAAAAAAGTTAACTCTTCTTTAGCTTTACTAAAAAGGATAAAGAAATATCTAAATCATAAAGCTAGACAAATGTACTATAACGCTTACGTTTTACCTCACTTAGATTATTGTTGTTCAATATGGGGAAACTGTAATAACTTTCTATTAGATAGTTTACTAAAACTGCAAAAAAGGGCAGCAAGAATAATTTTAGACGAACATGATTACACCAAACCTTCAAGAGAATTATTTCACGAATGTAACATTGTGCCAATCACACAAAGAATACTTTATCACAAATCATTACTAATGTATAAGGCAAAACATGGCTTAGCTCCAGAATATATGTCCAGTCTTATTGTATCAGCTTCCGCAAACCAAAAATATAATACGAGATTTTCATCCTCAGATAATTTTATTATTCCAAAACCAAATACAGAGTTGTATAAGTCTAGTTTCTCGTACAATGGACCAAAAGTGTGGAATGCTCTTCCTAATTCAATAAAAAAATCAAATACAGTATCCGAATTTAAACATAAATACAAATCTATGTACTTTTAACATTACCATCATATTTTTACTGTAATGCCATATCATAATTGTTTATTGTATTTTAAATTGTACATAATCTTTATTTAATTTATTATTATTGATGCATTGTTTATTTGTAATGTAATTATTATTGTATTAAGAGAGCCTTATTGAAAATTGGTGTAATCCAAATGAGTTACTCTCTCTAAATAAAGATATTATTATTATTATTATTATTATTATTGCGCTACGATCTCACAGCGACGTTATCACGACCTTACTACGACCATCACGTTCTCACCGCGACCCAACTACGCTTCCACTACGACTTTACCACGCTGTTCACGACCATAGTACGATTTTAGCACGCCCTTGCCATCCTCATCACGCTCTTCTCACGACCTTACTATGTTCATACTACGACCATCATTTTTATTGTCATTTTCACATAAAATATCTAAAAAAAACTCCCTAGATTTTGTTTGTCTGAATGTATTTCTCCATTTGCTCTAACGGCTCTACCATGCTTCTCGTTTTTGTATAGATTAGACCGTTGGTTTTTCCCGTTTAAATGGTTTAACATTAGTATTTTTTTGGGCCCTTTATAGCGTGCTGTTCGGTGTGAGCCAAGGCTCCGTATTGAAGGCCGTACCTTGGTCTATAATGGTTTACTTTTATAGATTTTTACGTTGATGGAGAGTTGTCTCATTGGCACTCATACCACATCTTCCTATATATATGACACATCTGTATCATCTCTGCTATCGTTCACTAAAATATCGTCATTTGAGCTTTATGGACCAGCAATAGGTTGTAATTTAGGTTTGATTGGTCGCTCTGACATCTCTTGATGACAAGTATTATACTACTTTTGTGTATAGTATCAGTTTAATTGAAGTCTGGAGCTGGCATGTCAGTTGACTGCTAGTAGTTTGTTGTTATTTATGTATTATTGTCATTTTGTTTATTTTCTTTAGTCACATCTTCTGACTTCTGACATCAGACTCGGACTTCTCTTGAACTGAATTTTAACGTGCGTATTGTTATGCGTTTACTTTTCTTCATTGGCTAGAGGTATAGGGGAGGGTTGAAATCTCACAAACATGTTTAACCCCACTAGTTTTGCGTCCGTCCCAAGTCAGGAGCCTTTGTTAGTCTTGTACTATTTTTAATTTTAGTTTCTTGTGTACTATTTGTATGGCGTTCATACTTTGCTCCCTCTGCCTCTACATCAACCCCTACCACCACGCCCACGTGTTCTAGTAGACTTCGGTGGCATGACTGTATTGTTTCCGAGAAATCTCCGTTTTAATCAGAAATAGAAGGAATGGAACTATATTGATATGAAACACGATATTGACGGTATTGCTGAGAACGTAGTAAGATCGCGGTATGAACGTAGTATAATCGTGGTAAGAACGTGCTATAATCGCAGTAAGATCGTGTTGCAATCGGATAACTCGTGGTATGGTCGCAGTGAGAAAGTGAAGAGCGTAGAAAGATCTTTATAAGTGTAGTGAGGTCGCAGAATAAGCGCGGTTTGAACGTGGTTTAGTCTATCGGGATCGTTGTAGAAGCGTAATTAGGATGTAGTAGCATCGTGAAAGCAACGAAAATTTACATTTTTATGCCGCTCATACCGCGACCTCACCACGATCTAAATTTGGTTTAGATCGCGGTGAGCGTGGTGCGATCGTGGTCTAGTGGGACTGGAGCTTAAGCTTTTAATAACATAATTGTACTCTCTTGTATTTTTCAGGTTCGGCTTGTGTCCATCTTGTATCCACTGTCTTACAATTTGCAAATTTTTGTCGTTGTCTTGAAGATGTTTGAGTGATATTTCTGTGTCGTCCCTCCTGTCTCTTTCACATTCATCGGGCTTTGATGACACTGTTTGTACAAGTTGTTGTGCCATCCAATGAGAGCTATATCCACACTGTCTACAAGGTATCCTACTTAACGCATCTGCGATCGGTGCTGACTTCCTGGTCTGTGTTTTTTTTTCATGTCATACGTACTCAACACCTCAGGCCAACTTGCTAATTGCCCCTCTGCGTTTTTGAAGTTTAACAACCATTACAATGAGCTGTGGTCGGTTCGAACGATGAATGTTCGGCCATACAGAAAATGACGAAAACTTTAGACAAAGTGTACTACTGATAAGAGTTCTTTTCTGGTGACACAATCTTTCCGTTCGGTTTTTTATAGGATTCTGCTTCCAAAAGCAATGACTCTCTTTTTACCATCAATTTCCTGTGATAGCACAGCTCTGATAGCGTTATTACTCGCATCAGTATCTAGAATAAAGGTTCTAGAGAAGTCGGACGATACTCATCTGTATGGTGTTCCACAGGGATCCGTCGTCGGACTGAAACTTTACTGCATTTTTTCGAAACCCATAGGTGAAATGCTCAGGTGTATCTCGTATTTAAACTGCTTGACAATTGGAACAATATATCTGCTCGACTTGAATCCTGTATGGCGGACATAAGCTCTTTGATGTGTTCAAATAAGCTTAAATTGAAAGAAAATCAAACTGAGCTGATAATTTACTCACCGAAACACCGAGTAAAAGAGTTCTCAGACTGTCATCTCAATTTTGGCAAAAACATTGTTAGTAATTTAGCATGCGTCAAGAACCTTGATGTTTACTTTGACAAAACATTGGCGATGGACCAACAGATTAGTGCGACCTCGAAATTTTGTTTCTACCAGATCAGAAATATTTGTCGGATTCGTCCATTCATTGCAGAGAATGCAGCAAAGACACTTGTTTGCTCTTTAGTGACGTCTCGCTTGCACTATGGGAATGCATTGTTATATGAACTTCTCGCAAATGCAATCCAACGATTACAGCGTGTTTAAAACACTGCCGCAAAATTGATAACAAGAAAAAGGAAAAACGAACACGTTAGTCCAATTTTAAAGTCTCTTCATTGGCTGCTAATAACATTTCGTTGCAAATACAAATCGTTGCTTTATGTGTTTAAGGCTGTGAAACAAGAAGTACCCGTGTACCTTTAAGAACTAGTAAACATTTACAAGCAGACAAGAACTCTTCGGTCAGAAAACAACATGCTTCTAGTCAAACCAATAATTAGAACAAAAACATACGGAGAGAGAAGGTTTGCTAGAGAGGCCGCCGTTTTATGGAATGACTTGCCGAAAGAACTGCGAAACCCGGAATATGTGAATGCCTTCAAGAAAAACATTAAATCTTATTTATTCAGACTTGCTTTCTCATATAACGGACGGTATTAGACTTTTATTCGATCTCAGTATATATTTTAATGTATCATACTAAATTTTTATTGCATTTATATTTCCTTTACACTTTTGTTTTTTTGACATTTCTCATACTTACTTATTTTTAATCGTATTTTGATTTTCTTTACTCTTTTTGTTTTTAAGACATAAAACTATTAGTCCAATTTTTAAATTGAAGCACTTGTTGATTTTTTTTTTTTAATTTCAAAATTTGTTTATATTTTTAAATTATTTATAATGAATAATGAATAACCATTTGGAACTAAAATCTGAAAAATCTAGTAACGAGTATACAAGTACGCAAAACTTTATGAACAATCATAACAACATAAATGGACTTCCCAACTCTGGATATAATAACCACATAGACAACATACGAAAAGAAGATTGCTACTCTCATGGACTACCAACACATGATTGCCTTTTCAAATCCGAATGCAAAAATCGATAATCTTCAGAATACTATGATGAACAACTCCCAGGTTCCATTCAAACAGTTCATAATCCGTACACTCCATCTTTTTTCAACACAAACTCATTATCAACATGTACCTGTACATCCACAAACATACTCCCAACTGGGACACAACTTTACTGCTCCTATCAGACATGTTCCGAATATGCATATGCAGCTACATCCTCAACACATTCCATTAAACCTGAATTATCAACAAGGAATTAATCTAGCCCATCCGGGACATAATGCTTTTACTCCAGTTCATCTGTTACAGAATTATCATGCCTCATTAAACATGGCTCAATCTATAAATCAAGTACATATTGACTCAGATCAATCTCTTCATCAAAGGAATTCTCATCCAATAACTAAATCAGCCACTGGTCATCATTCTGCTCGTTAGCGTTGTAATACCCAGGCTAACTACAACATTCATAGAGGTCCAGTGCACACAATGAGAATATATCCACCTTCTTACCGTGAATCAGTTTCAAGATTATACGATCAAAACATGTTCATTAGCAAAATTTGATGTCAACAATCATGGTGGAGATAACAATGTTTTGTTACAATCTTGTGAAACCATAAACATTGAGAATGTAGTGTAACCATCTAACGAAACCAAAATCATTGAAAATGTAGTGGTATCACCTAACGAAACCAAAATCATTGACAATGTAGTGTTACCATCTAATGAAACCAATTTCATTGACATTAAATGTTCAGATCCTTTTCTAGACAAAGGCATGACAGAACAGGACACACGGAAGATGTAACCGTGCAATCGAGGGATGTGGTTGATCATTTTAAACTTTTGACTTTTAATATAGAAGGCCTTCGAAGCAGTGCTCCTTATTTGGAGAAAACATTACCTTTTAATGATTTAATATGTTTACAAGAGCACTGGTTGTGGCAATATGAACAACAAGAGGCCTTAAAATTTCTTAAACACTTAAATTATGCTATAAGATCAAGTGACTGTAACTTTCCGAAAGTACACTCTGTGCGTTCACGTGGTAATTGGGAGGTTCTTACTGGCTGAATTCCAAATTTGATAGCTATGTGAAAACCCTAAATGATGGTAATGAACGTATTATTGCAGTAGAAATTTTAAAACTGCTCTCGGAAAGGATATGTATGATAAATTGCTACCGTCCTACATCTGGATACTCTGATACAGCCGTTAAGTATCAAGATAATCTTGACTTGCTCGATATCATTATTCAGAAGTATTGTGATTCACACCAAATTATTCTTGTAGGTGATATGAATGCAACAATGTTACTCTCTCGAAGGAACGATTCAGATAAACCTTTTAGATCTTTTATAGACAAACATTAACTAGGCACTTTTGCTAATATAGGAACCACACCAACGTATCAGCATGGTGTAGGATCATCTCAGATTGACTATATTTTCAGTCATACAGATGACAATCTTTTAGAACTTGAGATATGTCAGCAAAAACCCAACAAATACTTCTAGTCATGTACCTGTGGTAGACAAAATAAAGGTAATATTAAGCATGACTATTGAAAAACTGATAATCCTTTCGAAAGAAGAAGAAATACATGGAAAGATTGTGATTAAGAGTTATATCAAAGCACTCTGTCTAATTCACAGAAACCCATTATTGAAAGACCAGATCAAATAAAGACATTTATTGACCAACTTAATGGTAATATACTTGCAGCAGCTAGACAAGCTATACCATGTAGGAAAATTCGACTTAAGGGACCAAAGTGAAAGGCTACTCCAGCACTAAGACAATTACTTGCTAAAGGCAATTTAATCAACAAAAATTAGATTCAATATGGCAGACCAACTGAGAATTACCCAATCATTAATGAACGCAAATCCATCAAAAGACATATCCGGTCACAACAACGACAGGACATGGCATGTAAACGGAAACAATTTTATTTTTATAACCAAATAGTTGAATCTGGAAAGTCTATAAACTTTTATAAACTTATTAGAAGAGGAATATCAAATACTACTTTAAAACCACAAGGCGTGATGAATGATTAAAAAATGACTTTTCTAGTTTATTACTGTAATTTAATGAATGAAAATATCATATATTCTCAATAAATCACCAAAACATATTACTACGTTGATAAAAATTAAACTTTTTTTCAATTTAATGCAATTTTTTCTGTTCAGGAAATGTGTCACCACAACTTTGCAGTATTAAATTAGAAATTATCGGGTCTCTGTTTTGGTGATTGTGACTGGCTTGTTTGTAGATCTTACTTAACTGAACATTCTCCCATGTCCCAGTAGTTACAGAAGAAAAATTTACAAAAAATTACGAAATTTATAAAAATTGTTCAAAATTGACTATAAGGGACAATAACTCCTTAAGGGGTCAATTGATCATTTTGGCCATGCTGACTTATTTGTAGGTCTTACTTTGCTGTACACTATTGCTGTTCACAGTTTATCTCTATCTATAATAATATTGAAGATAATAACCAAAAGCTGCAAAATTTTCGTAAAATTGCCAATTCAAGGGGTAGCAACCCAACAATGGATTGCCTGATTGGTTTGGAAATTTCAGGGAAAATATATCTTGACCTTATAAACAATTTTATTCCGTCAGATTTTTTATTAGCCATGACGGTCATCTTGGTTCGCGGGCGGGGTCATCGGACACATTTTTTAAACTAGATACCCTTATGATGAGTGTGGAAAAGTTTGGTTTATTTTGTCTCAGTAGTTTCAGAGGAGAAGATTTTTGTTAAAGATTACAAAAAATTACGAAAAATTGACAAAAATTGACTATAAAGGACAATAACTCCTTAAGGGGTCAAATGACAATTTTGGTCATGCTGACATATTTTTAGATCTTACTATGCTAAATATTATTGTTCTTTTACAGTTTCACTCTATCTATAATAATATTCAATATAATACGGCAAAATTTCCTTAAAATTACCAATTCAGGGACAGCAACCCAAAAACGAGTTGTCTTATTCATCTGAAAATTCCGGGGCAGATAGATCTTGACCTGATAAACAATTTTATTTCACGTCAAATTTGCTTTTAATGCTTTGGTTACAGAGATATAAGCCAAAATCTACATTTTACCCCTATGTTCTATTTTAAGCCATGGCGGCCATCTTGGTTGGTTGGCCGGGTCACCGGACACATATTTTGAACTAGATACCCCAATAATGATTGCAGCCGAGTTTGGTTAAATTTGGCCCAGTAGTTTCAGAAGAGAAGATTTTTGTAAAAGTTAACGACGGACGACGACGACGGACGACGGACGCCAAGTGACGTTTATTTCCAGTTTTGCGTCAGTAGACGAAATAATTACGATTGACATACTTCGGTAGGATTGCTACGGATGATTCCAACAACAAACGTAGGCGTGTTATACACCATTGTGAAGATAAATCAATTTAGATTTACGACATAACAAGTTTTAGTGGGGTTGAAATCGGCATATAACGAAATTTCATCACCGCCTGAAATTGCTCTTAAATGCGAGTTAAGTTCCTTGTGTTATATTAAGGTATATATAAAAAAAATTCTGAGACAAGTGCCTGTGCGATTTTGACTAAAGAAAATGACCATTGGATTCCAAATCAACACAATAAATACATTAAAGCATAAAGAATAAACAAATTAGACTCTATATAATGTTGCTATTGATGGGATTTAAATGACAGAAATGGAATGTCTTTTTTCGATAACACACAGAACTCAACTAGATCATTGGTCAAGTGCTTACAGTTTTTAGGTCAGCACGGGCTCTTCCGCGCTTTACCGAAAAACGGTAACAATAAAAACAACATATATACATATATCTAATCAGCATGAACTTAGTAGCTACAATATTGATAGTCAGCTTCCAGTACATCATAGGAACCAGCATTACAGCAGGCAAATCATTGGATCATCAACAACTTCTCTCGTAAACACTTAACAAAAACATGCTACACACAGGTAGACGACCATTTTCAATACCAATAAAAGGGAAGACAAAACATCAACATGTATTACTCCTAATACTACTTGGAGGCGATACAGAACAAAATCCAGGCCTTAGAGAAAAACATCAAAGCATCTACCCATGTTGGCTATGCGATCATCCTGTAACATGGAAATGCGAAGTGTATGATGCGATGATTGTGACATATGGCATCACAGATCATGCATCGAATTATGCACAGCTGAATATGTACTACTCGAAAGATCTAATGTCAATGACTTTTCTGTAAATCCTTTACATTTCATAGCTACGAGCTAAATACCACCAACTATAATGAACAACTTTCACATAACATCACCTCTGAATCCATATCATCAAGCATATGCAGTCCTTTGAAAGCCAGCAGCCCCAAAATGAGAAAAATTAAAAAAAAACAGTCTAAACACAACAAATCAGAACAGAACAGAAAGCAAAAACATCTTCAACCTACAGGAAAAACGAAACCTATGAATACTACTTATTAACTTTATGAGCATATAAGACAAAACATCAGAACTCAAGGCAGCAGTCAATCACATAAAACCCGACATAACTTTAACTGTCTAGATATTAACTTGGAAACATAAACAGTTAACTCAAACGCAAACGATAAAGAAATCCAAAACAAAATTATGAAAACAACAGCCACATTCCAACTTACTCGAATACATGAACTACCAACAAGACAAAATTACAACATTGGAGTAGCCCCATTAAAAAACAAAGGGAAACTCATCAGCGACAGCAAAGGGAAAGCTGAAATACTAATACAGCAATTCAAATCGGTTTTCACAATAGATAAATCCACAACCATACCAGACACAACAAAGCATATTGAGGAAGTTATACCAAACCTTATAATAACAAAAAAGGGACTAGAAAAAACTGCTGAAAGATGTCAACCCATCCAAAGCTTCTGGACAAGATGGATTTCCAAACAGAATTTAGAAAGAATGTGCAAGTCAAATAACACCAGGACTGACAGCAATCTTCCAAAAATCTATAGACACTGGAACTCTTCCACAAGACTGGCTCAACGCAAACATATAATAGTAATGCGTTTTCAAAAAAAGACGATAAACATGCTGCTGAGAATTGCAAACCTGTATCGTTAACATCAGTGTCATATAAGATCCTGGAACATATAATATGTATGCAGGCATATAATGAAACTACTAGAAAAGCATAATATGTTTACATCTTTAAACCATGGTTTTAGACATCCGGTTACTCGTGTGAAACCCAACTACTTGTCACTATGAACGACTTCGTGAAAGCATATGCTGGACTATTGCCATACTAGATTTATCAAAGGCTTTCAACACATTACCCCATAGAAAAATGCCATAACAATGGGCGATTATGGAATTCGTGGGCCAATAAACAACTGGTTTTATATGTAAGTGGTAGTGGAAGGAAAACAATCAGAAGAAGTAACGATAGACTCTGGAGTTCCACAAGGTACAGTCCTAAGACCATTACTATTTCCTTTGCAATATAAATGACCTCCCAGACGCCGTCAAATCTTCAGTCAGACTTTTCGCTGATGACTGCCTTTTTTACAGATCAGTGAAATCTCAAAAATACCACGACATATTTCAAGACCTAAAAAAACTAGAAGTATGGGCTGACAAGTGGGGAATGCGGGTTCAATGCCAAAAAATGATACATCCTAAGCATTAGAAACAAGAGCTATAAATTCTTAAATTTAAATGAACACATACTACAACAAGTCAAACATAACCCGTACCTAGGCCAACAAATCTCGGAAGACCTCAAATGGACCACCCACATATCAAACGTTGCAAAGAAAGCAAATTCAACACTAGGTTTTCTAAGAAGAAACTTGAAATACTGCCCACAAAATTGCAAAAAAAAACGCTTACATCTCGCTCGTCAGATCAACGATGGAATATGGAGATATAGTATGGGACCCCTTCACACTAACAAACATAAATAAGCTTGAAAAGATACAATGTCAAGCGGCAAGATTTATCACCAGAGATTACAAGTCGATAGAGGACGGATGTGTCTCAAAAATGCTTGCCTCACTGGAACTACAAGATCTCCAGACAAGACGAACAAGCCAGAAGTAAGTATTTATGTACAAAGTGGTTGAGGGGCTGATTCCAGCTATTGAACCAGAAGAATTCTTCAAAAAAATCGAGCCCGAAGAAAACCATAACTGCCAAGAAATTCGAAGAATACCCGGCAACAAATATTGGGGAAAAGCAAGTAAAGAATCACTCTAAGTGTTTTGATATTCCACCAAGCAAAACACCACAATACTCAAACTAATTCTTTGTTAAGACAGTGATTGCGTTGAATCAGCTAGACAACTGTAGTGCACTTATCAAGCGGCACTCTTTCAAACCGTGTTATGTTCAGGGGGCTACGTCTACGTACCAGAAGGTCCTCTGCCCTTAGTGGGTCAAGGGAGGTTCCGGCGTACACTTAATAAATGAAGAGTGATTTCTTGTCCATTCGTTTTTTATGCGTATTATTATATGATTTTGCCATGTGATTATGGCCTTTCCGAATTTATTTTCCTCTAAGTTCAGTATTTTTGTGATTTCACTTTTCACTTTAAAGGAGCAAAGACAGGAGGAAAAATCAAACACACTTCGTATCTGAGCAACAAAAAAACAAATTACCCAGACTTTTGTCTCGTCCTTTTTCTTAAACCGTTTTGTCATGTCGGTGCCTTTCATAACTGACTATGCGATATTGGGTTTTGCACATCGTTGAAGGTTGTACTATGGCCTATTATATTTGTTTAAGTTCTCTTCATTGGATTCGTAACAATCTCAGTAATTATTGTAAATGTTTTATGCCCCATTTATGTTTTCTGATCTGTGCGTCCGTCCGTGTGGGGCATCCATGTACTGCGGACACATTCTTGTTTATGCTGTTTCTTTGTCAAAATCAAAATAGCATGCATTTATTTATAATGCATTTTAAATTACAAAATGTTCTTTCATTTCCAAATAAAAGATATTCACTATGTTGTTTGTTTTATGTATATATACCGATTGTAAATGCTTAATATGACGTAACATACAATTTATTGTTGAAGTGATTGTAGATATATTTTGATGATTTCTGTTGCTGTCTCATTAAAGTATTATTCACATCGACCTTTATTCATATTTACCTTGGAATTATCCTTTAATTCTTGGAGCATATCTTGGTACCTTTCTTCAAAATCGTGGGTATCGGAAAGATTTTCCAGACTGTTTAGTTTTCCCTCCATAATTGCCTTATTTTTACAAAATTCTGCTATTTTGACTAGGGCTACCCTTATATCGGTCATGTTTCTTTTATAATCAGCATCATCGATCTCTCCTGATTTTGCATGTGCATACAATTGATTCCTGTGCTTTGTTAAGTCTTCAACTGCTTTCCGTACAGCGCAGTAATTTGCAATTGGGGTTTTCAAATCTGGTACCAAATTGACAAGAAGACACCGCAAAAGAGTGACATCTAATTCGCTTTCTGTTAATCCTTTTTTCGCCGGGTGACAACACTTAAATTTTCCTGGTGTATTACAACTTTGACATTTCAAGTTCGGTGTTGTATCGAGTAAAATATCCAGTTGTGCTACGAATAGAACTTTGGGTGTTCCTTTAGGCACAGTTCCGCCACTACATTGGCAACATGGCACTCGATTATGACAAAGATGGTAAATTTCATGTTGGTTACGTTTGATGAAATCTTCAAACGATTCATTTCTTTTTTTCAATTCTTTTTGAAGAAGCATAACCAACGCTTCTTTTCCATGATCAACAATGGCGGTACAAATTCTATAAAAGTTTTCCCTTTTCCTCATTTTCTACCACTTTGCTTTCGATAATCTATTAAGCCGTCTCTCTGTAAACGATGAAAATATTAGTCATGCATATTACTATCTAGTAGTATTTTAAATTTTAAAAGCGTAGTTTTTATTATACAGAAGACTCGAATAATCATTTTCATCTTTAAAGTTACCTCCTATACATTTCTAAGAATATGATTGGTTAATAGCGTCAACGTTGAGACCGTGTATATACCATATTAGGTTAGTAGGGAGGCGGGGCTTTCAATACACGGCTAGTAGTGGAGTTACGACTTAGGCACTATTTGATTATTCAAATGTATTGAAAGTTCTGTTTAATATTGTTATATCAAGGTTGTTGATATTAAATTGTTATTGTTGACATTAGTTTTTGTGTGCATACCAACTGCAGTAGGTTCTTAAAATTCAACACTTGAACACTTTAATATTACAAATAAAAAGTTGTGGTATGATTGCAAATGAGTAAACTCTAGTCTAATTTCAACAAATAAAGATAGTCGGTAAAATAAATTCGTTACATAGTGTGCTAGTGACCTAATACGACGTATACGAGGTCAGTAAAGTCACTAACGCACTATGTAACTAATGATTACGGTAGTTTCTACAGGCGAATACAAACACTCAGTGTGTCGATTTTTTATGCATCTAGAGATTTTGACAATGTTTGACATACAGGTCTCTAAGACGTAAATAAACTTAAACAGTTTTTTTTTTCAGTAACATAACTGTTCCAGGTTAGGGAAGAGTTCAGCGCTCATAAACATGTTTATAACCACCACATTCTGTATGTGTCTGCACAAAGTCAGGGGCTTGTAAATTTCAATGTGTTGTCCTGGAACCACACACACGCACACAATAAATAATACGACTAGTCTGCACAGACTCTGACTCTGAGACTAACACTTGCATAAAAACGACGCTATGTATAATTTGATAGTTCATCGTGCAATACACATGATACAATAATACAGGAACTGCTCAGTATAATACTAGATAACTAGATCCAATCGGTTATTCCGTTTATAAGAAAAACACTTGTTATTGCCAATAATAAAAAGGTTCCGGGTCAAGTCCGATACCGATACCAACAGTATCTAATTATATGTCACATAGGTTTATGTGTCACAGTGGGGTGATTGACTTAATTTGATTCGAGACTTTTCCGGACATTTGTAATAGCAATTATTGTTTATCAGATAATTGAATTGAATGAGGTTAATGGAGAATGTTGTTTTTGTTTGGATTATTATGTGTTTGTATTATAAATCAAAAGGGTCTGCTTACACTGGCTTACATTTAGGAACGCCTATTTTTGTTTAGAATGATTACTATCGCGTGCATTTTTTTCTCAAGAGTGTTTGCTGACCAGTTTCCAATCCAACATGCCAAGAGGGAATTCTAAGAAAATGACTCCAGCTAGAGGATGAAAGGGGTAAAAAGAAACGGCTAGTGAAGTCACCCCTGATCATCTGGTGAGTCAGTTATTGATTTTAGTAGTGTCCAAGGGCCCTCTAAAACGTCAACTTAAAACCTAACTCATTTAATTAAAACATTCAGTTTTCACAAAGCCTACATGGTCTTGAGGAAAGTTTGATTGACCAAATTGGGTGTTACGTACCCATGAAGCTAAGAGATAAGAATCGGAAACATGAATTTATCGATCTGAGTTTGTTGATAAAATCTCCTAGATAACTGGTAATTTTTTCTGACAAAGAAGGTGACTTACTTAGTAGTTGTAAAAGGGGTCTCATGCGGATTAAATCTTTACCATGTCACGCTATACCAAATATACACACATAGATAAGCGCCTTCATGATTTATATGAGTATTTTGCTAGAGAAACAGAGTTCTTTAACACAAGAACTGCTAAGGTACATGAGAGATATTCGTTTTGCAGCAAATAAATGACACGTTTGGGGAACATACGATGAGCAATTCAGACTCCGAAAAGCACAAAGACCTCAGTCATTTTTGGCTGTCATAAACAAAGACTTATTCTCATTTAATATAGCAACAGCTATAAGAGATCAAGGTCAAAGTAATGAAAGTAAAGTAGGTTTCGGTTCTCAAAGTGAGCCTCTTCATTCCTTTTGTCAGTCATCAGGCCAGCAAAATATTCAGCCACCTAGAACATACAATGCATAAAGCACAAAAGGGAAGCAGTGTAATTTAAACCCTTGTAGATTCAAACATGGATGCTCAGCATGGAGGTCAACACTAAGCTTATTTTTGTAAGAGATATTAAAATTTCAAAACAGAGAGACACATTTTCACTTAGTTTTTCCCCAGTTACGGTTGAAAATTTAGAAATATATTTACATGATAACCCCCTTTTAAAAGTGCCTCGTATTGCGTATGCATTGTCCGGTTTCGAAATTATTTTTTCTTTACATTACTCAGGCCCTCGTTTACCTACAGATTCCAAAATCTTAAAAAGTGCTATCGAGAGACCAGATATACTTCTTCAAAAAATTAAGAAGGAACTAGATGTACGGAAATGGATACAGGGCGTGTTGCCGGTCCTTTTAAGTTTAGGCCTATTCCTACTTTACGAATCTCGCCATTGAGTTTAGTTCAAGAGGGAAAGGACGGCAAGTTTAGAGTATTCACCACTTTTCTTATCCCGAAAACTCATCCGTCAATGATTTTATTGATCAAAAGATATTTTCAGTAGCGTACTCAAATATTGATGACGCTGTCGATGTTATAAAATTATACGGAAATAAAACATAAGCCAGCAAGTCCGACATCAGCTCGGCATTTATATTAATTCCTATCTCGCCGATTGATTTTTATCTTCTTTGTTTCAAAATTAATCAAACAAAATATTTTGATAAAGCCCACCCTTTTGGAGCCTCAATTAGCAGTGCTTTATTTGACAAATTTGCCTCTTTTCTGCACTGGGCTGTTTCTGTAAGAAAATCTGAGGGCACCATTATAAACTACCTTGAAGGGGCGGAACCAGTCAAAGTGGTGACTTGCATCATTCTTTCAAGGCTATTTGCAAATAAACTCATCATAGATACCAGGACTAAATTTAGTATTTACGCCAGACGCGCGTTTCGTCTACAAAAGACTCATCAGTGACGTTCGAATCCAAAACAATTAAAAAGGCCAAACAAAGTACGAAGTTGAAGAGCATTGAGGACCAAAATTCCAAAACGTTTTGCCAAAAACAGTTAAGGTAATCTATGCCTGAGGTAGAAAAGCCTTAGTAATTCAAAAAATTAAAAAATGTGTAAACAATCAATTTATAAATATAACCATAACAATGACAATTCATGTCAGCACAAAAAGTGATGACTACTGGACTTGTGATACCCTCGGGGAAATAAATCTCCACCAGCAGTGGCATCGACCCAGTGGTTGTAAATAAACTCGAATTTTACACAGACAGTGCAGGGGGTCCACACTTGGTTTCGGCATATATTTAAAGGGTGGATAGGCTGACGGGTTATTGCCGAGAACGTGGCATAAGCGCGGTTTATTGTCTAACATTACATTTTTAGAACTATTCCCAGTTTCATGGTATCAATCATTCTGTGGGGGTCTGAACTTAAAAATAAAAAAAGGTGTTGTTTCATATTGATAACGAAGGCACAGTGAACATTCTTACCAAAAAATCGTCAAAATCATCGGTTCTCATGATTTTAGTTAGACGTTTATATAAGAAAAGAAGATGTGGTATAATTGCCAACTCTCCACAAGAGACCAAAATGACACATACACTAGTTCTATGTTATGATGTAATGTTTCTAGAACTAGTGTTAATATTTCTCGTTGCCAGTGGTTCCGCTTCCGGAACCTAGCACCAAATGCATCTCTGACACCAACTCCAATTCCGAACCAAGTATGGATTCTATAACAGAGGAATCAGCTAGACTTTTTTCCGATTCGTTAGCCGAAAATACATAGAAAAGCTATTCCAGAGCGAGATCTGTTCTTGCTTCATTCCAACTTCTATACACACTGGATAAAGTATGGCCAGTTCCTGTTGTACATTTGTACAATTCATCGCTTATTAATTTGTGAAGCATTTTTCTCCAGCTACAGTTCGATTATATATAAGTGGTATTTCCTTTTTTCACAAGGCACGTAATTTAAAGGATACTTCTTAGAATTTTGTTGTATCAAGATGTGTAAAATGCTTCAAGGTTTTACACAGAAATCACCCACAGAGAGACAACAGAGCCCGATAACATTACCACTTTTACGATAGATTACAGCCGCTCTCCCTAGTGTTTGTACATCTACTTACGAATCTTTATTATTTAAATCTTCATTTATTGTGGCATTTTTCGATATGTTAGGTGTAAGTGAGTTTACGACAAAAAAATAAATCTGATTTTAGTACCGAAGCACAGCAATTGTCGGGTGTGGTCTTGTCAGATCGTCAAATAAAAATTAACATTGAGAAAGGTAAAACGAATCAGAGAAATCATCCAACGTTTATTGTGACAAATAAAGAAAAAGATAACCAGTGCATCTGCCTGTGTTAACCTTGAAGAAATATTTAGCTGCACGTCCTACGGTTTTAGGTCGTAACACATGCACTTGTCTCAGATTTTTTCCCCTTTATACCTCAATATAACATTAAGGTATTTAGGGGGGAAATTCTGAGACAAGTTCCTGTGGGTCGTAATCAGATATTTATGCATTTTGACGGGTCACCGCTAACCCGTTATCAACTGTCAGCTATGCTTAGGAAGTCGGTAAATTTTTGTAACATTCCAAACCTTAACCTTTTGAAATCGCATTCTTTAATAATTGGAGCCGCCATAGAGGCGAGCAATCGTGGTCGTCAGGTGAATTTGAGCTACATCAGGAATCATTGGTGAAAATAATTTCAAATTTTCAATTTCTTTATATGTTCATATAGAACAAAAGTAAACAACATTATAGCAAACTCCTTAAAAAAATTTCGGTTTGTAGGTCATGAGATGCAGTCAACTCTCTGTCTATTCCCCATTGGGCTGGCATAACAGCTGCAAGCCGATTTTGAAGGAAAAACCTAAATTTGGATAGGCTAGGAGTAAAATTTAAATGGATGACAAAATCAGGAATGAAATGGAAATATCTAGATTCATCTTTTAAATGTGAAATTAAAAAGTGGCCAGCCCCAAATTATATATTTATACATGTAGGTGCAAATGATTTAGTACTTATGAAATCAAAAGAGCTAATAGAGAACATCACATGTTCAGTTCAATGTTAAGAATAAAGGTTTTCACACCTGACATTAAGTAAATATGGTCAGATATTTTACCAAGGCCATACTGGCATGGAACATTAAGGCCAAAGTTAGTAGAAATAGCTAGAAAAATAGTAAATTGTGCCGTAAGATCGTTCATGGAGATTGAAGGTCAATATATTTTGAGGTATTCAGCTATCAAAGCCTCTGAATTACATTTTTTTTTAGACATGACGACACCCACCTGTCACAAGTTAGTATTGGTATTTTCTTAAATAACATTCAGGCTGCTATTGAAACTTTTGTACTCGGTGTTTTCCCACCAGATATGTGAGCGCAGAGAATGTTTGACGGTGAATGGGGATTTATAAGACCCTCATTCATTTTGGCGGTTCTCGGCGACAATAAACGGACTTGGAACTGTCCCCCTCTGACACATATATCTACCCTACCGGCTCTATAGTGGAAGGTATTAAATAATTGCCTAGGGTTCACTCTTGTCATCAAGAGAAATCCCCTCTACTTCTGGTATCAGCAGGGAGGTGTCATCTTCGCAGTACAAGTAAGAATTGTCTTTAGTAATTACGTGTAATTCCTAATTTCACCTCTTTACTGTAAAATATACACTGTTAACAGACTACTGGACATAAAGACAGACAAATGAACATTTAGACCTATCATATATCAATGGATGGCAATTCAATCAAACAATTATTATATATCAATTTGTAAAATATCTATATTCTTACGTTGAAAGCGTAGCAGCAATTTATCATCATCAGTAATTGTGAAAAGGGTTTAGCCATACGAGTAATCGAATTTATGGTAAAGAGTCAATAAATGTATCGGGAAATATTTTTTTGGAATGCAAACGTCACCCCTGTAACAAAATGCCTGATCCCACTCACCAGATCCCATACTTTTCTGATGTCTCGCCTGTCAACGAAACTTACACTTTGTTTTAGTTCAATCTTTTTAATTATGCAATTGTTTTTTTATTGCAAAATTTATTACTTTCCAATTAAACATTTCGTACAAGTCAGAAAAAAAAACAAAAGAAACAAAAGAAACGGCCCGGGATGGTAATAACCTTATATTCTTATGTGAAAAAAGAACAGAGGAGTTGCACGTATAAACTACTATAATTGTAGATAATATGAAAAAGATCTACACCACATCAACGTTCTTTTTTACAGTATTACATTGAAGGTATGATTTTTCTGTGAATATTATCCATTATCTAAGTATTAAATCAAACTTACCTAGTTTTAAGACGCAATAGGCCACAACAAATAAAGTAAAGCCGTCCCTATTTTATAAAGGTTGTATACCAAACTTATACGACTTTAAAATGATCTTAACAAAAAACAAGATATCCTTGAACATATTGAAATTTGATATGGTATATTGGTTTTGTTTTGTGTCAATAGAGACACCGTGCGTTAAAGGAAACATATACTATTTACAAAATGTTTTATAAGTAAATGTTTTGTCATTGACCTACTTTATGTTTAAACAAACATTTTTTGAAAATGGTATCAGATAATTTATATGTATTTACAATCATACAACTAAAGAAAAGATTTAAATAGGACATGTTTTCTGGTATAACACGAACAAAGAATTCATTTCAAAACCAGTGACATTTAAATAAAAATCCCTCCTAGTTACTTCAATTCTTTCACCAAACATACGGCTATATCAATAACCATTCGAAAGCTTTTTTTTTAACTTTCAGTGTTGCACGGCCGTCTAAAATTGTTGGATATTTTTTTCTTATGTTTAATATAATGAACTTCAAAGAACATAACACGATTATTCTAAATAAATAGTTGAGAGATTAATACACAAAACTATCAGAGAATGGCAATTCTTAAAAAGAATAATAAAATTGTTGCAAACTCAAACAAATATTTCGTTTACAGGCAACGAACCGTTTAAACATACTTCTAGACAGCAACTGATATTTGAATCCTTTACATGTGTCCAAAATCTAACTTATATCAAAAGAAAACAATATTGCTGTCAATCCAAAAAGTAGTAATAGATCAATAACAATTACCATTATATTAATTAAATAGTAATTACAATATTTTCGTGCATAACAATATTCACTTACGCGTACGAGTTCGCTTAACTGCAACAAAAACCCAATAAGTACCACTAAGAAGAGGGAAATCCATCTTCATAGGCGGATCCAGAGGGGCCTGGGGGGGGGGGGGCGGCCGCCCCCCCCCCCCTTCGTGGGAAAAATTTGATTGATTATATAGGGAATCACTGAAGCATGACTGGAGAGCCCCCTCTCCCCCCTAGGTCAGTCAGAGCACCCTACCCCTTAGGAAAAGTTCTGGATCCGCAACTGTTCTTTGTAACCACCAGGAAGAGGGAAATCATTCTTTGCAATCACCAGGAAGAGGGAAATCATTCTTTGTAAAAATCTACGCGTCATACACGTTATAAACATCTACACGCCATACACATCTACAAGTCTTAGACATCTACAAGTCATAAACATCTACAAGTCATAGACATCTACAAGTCTTAGACATCTACAAGTCTTAGACATCTACAAGTCTTAGACATCTACAAGTCATAGACATCTACAAGTCTTGGACATCTACAAGTCAGCTACAAGTCTTAGACATCTACAAGTGTTAGACATCTACAAGGCATAGACCTCCTACAAGTCATAGACATCTACAAGTCATAGACATCTACCAGTCTTAGACATCTACCAGTCTTAGACATCTACCAGTCATAGACATCTACCAGTCTTAGACATCTACCAATCATAGACATCTACCGGTCTTAGACATCAACCAGTCATAGACATCTACCAGTATTAGACATCTACCAGTCATAGACATCTACCAGTCTAAGACATCTACCAGTCTTAGACATCTACCAGTTTTAGACATCTACCAGTCATAGACATCACCCAGTCTTAGACATCTACCAGTCATAGACATCTACCAGTCTTAGACATCTACCAGTCATAGACATCTACCAGTCTTAGACATCTACCAGTCGTAGACATCTACCAGTCTTGGACATCTACCAGTCATAGACATCTACCAGTCTTAGACATCTACCAGTCATAGACATCTACCAGTCTTAGACATCTACCAGTCATAGACATCTACCAGCCTTAGACATCTACAAGTTATAGACATCTACCAGTCTAGTCTTAGACATCTACAAGT
The DNA here is from genome assembly GCF_965363235.1 of Mytilus galloprovincialis. Classification (NCBI taxonomy): domain Eukaryota; kingdom Metazoa; phylum Mollusca; class Bivalvia; order Mytilida; family Mytilidae; genus Mytilus; species Mytilus galloprovincialis. The sequence continues at coordinate 1,560,462 of NC_134840.1, read as the reverse complement.
CATAGACATCCACAAGTCATAGACATCCACAAGTCATAGACATCCACAAGTCATAGACATCCACAAGTCATAAACATCGACAAGTCTTAGACATCCACAAGTCATAGACATCGACAAGTCTTAGACATCCACAAGTCATAGACATCGACAAGTCTTAGACATCCACAAGTCTTAGACATCGACAAGTCTTAGACATCCACAGGTCTTAGACATCTACAAGTCTTAGACATCTACAGGTCATAGACATCTACAAGTCTTAGACATCTACAAGTCATAGACATCTACAAGTCTTGGACATCTACAAGTCATAGACATATACAAGTCTTAGACATCTACAAGTCATAGACATCTACAAGTCATAGACATCTACAAGTCATAGACATCCATAAGTCTTAGACATCTACAAGTCATACACATCCACAAGTCATAGACATCAATAAGTCTTAGACATCTACAAGTCATAGACATCTACAAGTCTTTGATATCTACAAGTCGTAGACATCTACAAGTCTTAGACATCTTCAAGTCATAGACATCTACAATATTTTGATATAGATTCAAGATGGCGCCCATGAAGGTTTGATGTGAATTTGGTGCACAGAGTTTTGTGTTTTTATGCTTTTAGAGATATTCTTTATGTCTTTTCTATTACATCGATGTTACTACTAATTAATTTGAATTGACATATTCAAAAAAGCAGAACTTTAACTGTAAAGATTGCAGTTTAAATTACGAGTTTTAAAATTGACGACCGAGTATATGGCATATTTATATTTATTCAATTTCGAGATATCTTATTTAGTTAAATAAGATATCTTATAAACTAATTGAGATATCTTAATAACAAAATGAGATATCTTATATATTAATTGAGATATCTTATTAAAATGTTTATAAAGATATCTTATTAAATATATAAGATATCTTATTTAAAATATAAGATATCTTTTATATAGTTAATAATAGAGATATCTTAATTACTTAATAAGATATCTCCATAAGTTAATAAGATATCTCTATTAGTTTATAAGATATCTCTATTAATTAATAAGATATCTCTATTAGTTTATAAGATATCTCTATTAATTAATAAGATATCTTATAAAGTATGTTTTTAAAAGATATCTTTATAAAGAAGTAAGATATCTTATTAATTAATAGAGATATCTTATTAACTTATAGAGATATCTTATAAACTAATAGAGATATCTTATAAACTTTTAGAGATATCTTATTAACTTATAGAGATATCTTATTAACTTATAGAGATATCTTATAAACTAATAGAGATATCTTATAAACTTTTAGAGATATCTTATTAACTTATAGAGATATCTTATTTAATTGGTTATACAGATATCTTATTTAATATATAAGATATCTCCATAAGTTAATTAGATATTTCTATTAGTTTATAAGATATCTCTATTAATTAATAAGATATCTTATAAAGTATGTATTTAAAAGATATCTTTATAAAGAAGTAAGATATCTTATATACTTTATAAGATATCTTATTAATTATTAGAGATATCTTATTAACTTATAGAGATATCTTATAAACTAATAGAGATATCTTATAAACTAATAGGGATATCTGATTTACTTTCAAATTAAATAAGATATCTTAAAAAAATTAAAGATATCTTAATACTTAATAAGATAACTTGTTAAATAAATAAGATATCTTCAAATTTGAATAAATATAAAAACGGCGTGCCATACGAGTGAGTAGTAATTAGCCAATGTTTACATATAGATGTACACATAAAGTGAACTTTCATGATCGCAGACATAGTTTAAATCGCCACATATAATATGTCTCATGTTATGTATCAGTATGTATGGTCGGATTATGTTTCTGTGTGAGAGAGAGTTGTTCCCCGTTTGCCAGTATTTTGTATTTATGTTTGTGACGTCAATTTTTGTCTGATTAAAATGTAGAAAATGAAAGCTGTGTCTTTTTATGTGTCCGTATGTTATCGTCTCCATCCATGCTACCAGAGCTATTCCCCTAGTCTGTAATATGGTGGAGTGACCTAAACGATCGTGAATAATGATTTATACATATTTTGGATTTTGTTTTTCAATGGATTTTGGATATTTTTACTTGTGAAATTGACCGACTGTTCCTGATGGATCCTGTCATACCGCCATGATGCTGATAACTTTTTATTGATTTTAAAAATTAAGCCGAACTTTTATTATGATAAAAAATTTAAATGGATTTTTGGAAGAACAGACCATGTCTCGTCTCGTGTACGTACTGTCTTTGTGAATTATGTGGATGTCTACATGTATTCCGTTTTTAACCAGAAAGCACGTGAGAATTATCTCATTGCATCATACATTATTTGATTTTCGTAACATTTGGATCCTGTTAATATATATATGCTATTTTCATTTGACATTATTCAATTTGTATCGCCATCCATACTCAAGTTCCGATTTCACCAGAAGAGCCAATTTTACTGTTTATTGATGTTGACCCAGATTAACCCGTTGAACTACACGTGTGATGTATATTGCGTAATAAGTTGACTGTATTGCTGTTGTGTTCATTCCGCCGTAACCTTTATTTGACTCCGTCTTTTAAAAACGTAATTATATTTACTGTGTTTTGGTGATAACTGTATCGCCATGGTTTTGTAGAGTTCCGAGAAGACCTATTTTAAAGAAAAGCTGATGAATTTATTCTGTACGAGAACATTCTATTTTTGGGATACGATTGCTTTCAAGCAATCTGTAGACTTATACCGGTGGCTCAGAGCAATTTCCCTCACGTCAATCGTTTTATTCTAAACATTAAGGAACATCTCAGATTCTTATGATTGTCTTGCTTTTAAAGGTAAAAACAAACAAAGGGATTGAACTTAATCAACTTTCCTATAATGTTCTTTTCATAATCTTCATGTTTGATAATTCCCTTGACTTCGATGCGTGTTTTTAACAACACGGAAAATCAGAATTAAGCAGTATTTATATTTAGTGTAGTTATAAATTTAGAAACACTTCAGAGGGAATTCCCAGTTTTGATAAAATACGAGAGTTCTCTGAATACCGATAAATCTATTTGTCATATAAGAACTGAAGTGGAGTTTTTCTTAATGTTACCGTTATGAAACTGATATTTGAGATTGTACTTCCATAAAGAAATTGAGAACCATCTAGATCGTTTAATAAGCATTTAATATATCTTGCCCCAGGGTTTGATTTGGAAATTATGCGCATGCGTATAGTTTTCTTGACTTTAAGGGGTTTTAGATTGAATGGTTGCTCTGGATTCCCCACTCAATTAATTAATTTATAACTCATGGGATCTTTTCTATGTATGTCTGCTATTGAGGGTTATTGTTGTTGCATAATTTTAAATCATATGCATCATTTAGATTAAAATAAATATATTCCACATCGTAGAACACCCCTTCAGGCGAAATGGAGTCTTCCATATTATCGTTTCAAGTTGTCTCCCTTCCGGCAGTAACTTCCGTGAATTCTGAATATAAACAAGACGTCGAGTATTAGCTGGTTCTGTCAATAAACGTCGTATTATATTAAAAACGAATGCAATTTAAACCGATAAATGTGTACGGAAGGTAGCCATGATGACTGACCCAAAGGAAATTAAATATTTAAAGAGTTAGGAATGGGGTTCCTCCTAGAATTAACGTAGGAAAAAGGTGATAAGATACGAATTGAAATCCACATCTACATCATACGACGATCGATCAGCACATTGATGACTATACGTCGGCGCATCGCTAACAGACACTTAATAAAATATAATGTAACCAATGTTGATGAGTGAAATAAAATACCTTCTCTGACATCTTTCACTCTGAGTCATCTGACATCTTTCACTCTGAGTCAGTCACTGACTCAGAGTGAAAGATGTCAGAGTGAGTCGGTGACTGCTGTGGAAAGTAAACTTGGTATTGATAGTACAAAAATAAAACACAATAGACCTAATTACATTGTTCATACACTTTTAGGGAGCTACCATTTGATTTTTATGGGGGGGGGCTAGGATGAAAAATTTTGTCCTGCATTTTTTTTAGCTGTAATCTCTGTCCTGCCTTTTTATTTTTCACTCTGTTCGGTCCTGCCTTTTTTTTTTTTTTAGTTTATCCTCACTTTTTTTTACCTAAATTGTCGTCCTGACTTTTTTTTTTTGCAAGTGTCTCATCCTGCCTTTTTTTTTTAATCAAAACTCCTGTCCTGCCTATTTTTTTCAAATTTCCTCCTAGCCCCCCCCCCCCATAAAAATCAAATGGTAGCTCCCTTATCCGGGTTTGGCTATTTTGTAACTATTTTACATGTCTGTTTGTCATTTGAATTAGTTTTGAAAATAATATTATCCAGCTACATGCATACATGTGTCAATGAAACAATGGCAATCGTATCCCTCAGAGCAATCTGCTCTTTGATTAAACATGTTGATTTTATGAAACCTGATACTTTTCATGTTAATTTTGATCTACGTTATTTGTTTACTTCGAATTTAAGCTAATGTGAACGTGTTTATCATTTAGCGGTGTGATATTTATCATAAATAAAACCTTATTAAATTTAAGAGTTTAAGGTCTCTGATGATATTATCAAATGTGTATTCAGCTTTTTATAATGATATCAGCTTGTCTAGTAGGAAATGCCATTAATGTGTGTGTATCACTGTAATTGTTTGTGTGAGAGTAATGCGTGCATAAGGTCATCCGAGGGAGGAGTCCGAGATGCCAGACTTTCGATTTTGCAGCGTTGATACGTTTGTTTTAAAATGGTTACTAGAGTGTCGAGAGATTAACTTTATTCATGTCAACTTTCAATTTTGGAAATTATTATATATTGTATTTTTTTTTACACTTAAACATATTGACCATTGTAAAAATTTAGTAAATTTTTGTTTTGTGGGCGGGATGTTATGTATCAGTATGTATGGTCGGATTATGTTTCTGTGTGAGAGAGAGTTGTTCCCCGTTTGCCAGTATTTTGTATTTATGTTTGTGACGTCAATTTTTGTCTGATTAAAATGTAGAAAATGAAAGCTGTGTCTTTTTATGTGTCCGTATGTTATCGTCTCCATCCAGAGCTATTCCCCTAGTCTGTAATACTCAACTACAACAACAAATAACCAGCTTTATTTCAACCGCTAAAGTCGATAAACTGTCAGCAAAAAACACAAATAATGCTGAGGAATCAGCATTTACAGAAAAAAATGGAGATAAACAAAATATCATAAATCCAGCAAAACGTCTCCACTCTTGTCTCTCTAGTTCTTCGGACCATAGTATTTGTTTTGAAAACGAACTTGATGAAATAAAGCAGTCCCTGAAAAATGTGCCGAAAAAAACTGACCTTACAGAGTTAATGACCGAGATATTTAAATCATTATCCGAAAACTTGAAAAAACAAATTAAAAAAGAAATTATGTCTGAAGTCAAGTCAGAAGTCGAGAAATTAAAAACCAATTATGATTCGAAAATATCTCACCTACATGACAAATTAAACACTATTGAGTTTGAAAATGGGAATCTCCTCGAAAAAAATGCTAGTCTGCACTCTGATTTTAGGAAAATGAGGGAAGTCGTTGATAATACACAACAAGAAAGCCACTGAAAGTGTTCGGCTTGGTAACTGGAATGAACAATACTCGCATAAGAAAAATGTGAAAATATACCACTTACCAGAAAATCGAAATGAAGATCTACCACATTCTCTTCTTAATGAACTAAAGAACCAAGTCAAATTAGACATCAACCCGTCAGAAGTTGTTGCAATGCATAGAATACCAGGGAAAGAAGGGAGTCCAAGACCAGTTCTTATAAAATTTCTAAGAATGGATACCAAAATTTCACTTCTGCGTAAAAAGAAGGCTATAAACGAAGCACTCAAAGTTCGAATTGGAGATGATATAACAAAACTCAACCAGGGTCTCCTAAATAGATTGTACTAACATGACAATATTATCAGTTTGTGGTATTTTAATGGTCATGTATATGGATCAGACGAGGAAGGAACTAGACATCGGTTTGAAATATTTGACGACATAAACAAAACACTGAAAAATATAAAATGTGTGTATAAATATGGCACGCCGTTTTTATATTTATTCCAATTTGAAGATATCTTATTTATTTAACAAGATATCTTATAAAGTATTAAGATATCTTTAATTTTTATAAGATATCTTATTTAATTTGAAAGTAAATCAGATATCCCTATTAGTTTATAAGATATCTCTATTAGTTTATAAGATATCTCTATAAGTTAATAAGATATCTCTATTAATTAATAAGATATCTTATAAAGTATATAAGATATCTTATAAAGTATATAAGATATTTTACTTCTTTATAAAGATATCTTTTAAATACATACTTTATAAGATATCTTATTAATTAATAGAGATATATTACAAACTAATAGAGATATCTTATTAACTTATGGAGATATCTTATATATAAAATAAGATATATTTATAACCAATTAAATAAAATATCTCTATAAGTTAATAAGATATCTCTAAAAGTTTATAAGATATCTCTATTAGTTTATAAGATATCTCTATAAGTTAATAAGATATCTCTATAAGTTAATTAGATATCTCTATTAGTTTATTAGATATTTCTATAAGTAAATAAGATATCTCTATCAATTAATAAGATATATTATAAAGTATATAAGATATCTTACTTCTTTATAAAGATATCTTATATACTTTATAAGATATCTTATTAATTGATAGAGATATCTTATAAACTAATAGAGATATCTTATTAACTTATAGAGATATCTTATAAACTAATAGAGATATCTTATAAACTAATAGAGATATCTTATTAATTAATAGAGATATCTTATAAACTAATAGAGATATCTTATTAATTAATAGAGATATCTTATTAACTAATAGAGATATCTTATTAACTTATGGAGATGTCTTATTAAGTAAATAAGATATCTCTATTATTAACTATATAAAAAATATCTTATATAGTTAATAAGATATCTTATAAATTAATAGAGATATCTTATATTTTAAATAAGATATCTTATTTAATAAATCAGATATCTCAATTAATATATAAGATATCTCATTGTGTTATTAAGATATCTGAATTAGTTTATAAGATATCTTATTTAACTAAATAAAATATCTCGAAATTGAATAAATATAATAACGGTGTGCCAGATATAAAATCACTTGAACATGCTTTTCATATTTGTTTGATATTGTCAAGTACCATATGTACTATTAACTAATACTCTTCCAGCTTAAAGAATCGATTTTGAATTTATAGTTTATTAAATTTTACCTTAGATCACCTAATTACATCCTAAGATATAATAGTAGTCATACATAAGTGTATATAACATCTGTGTGTCATTAAAAATAAACTGTTTTTACAATAATACAGTTCTACAGTTCTCTCTGTCCTAACTTTGTGCTGAACACTTGATAGATTTAATTATGTTTTTTTGCCTTTTTCAAAGGTGTAAAATGTATTTCTTAATTTTTGTGTCATTTTGGTCTCTTGTGGGGAATTGTCTCATTGGCATTCATACCACATCTTCTTTTTTATATTGTATGTTTACTGGAGATTGATTTTCAGAAATTACTTTTTCAATTTTCAGATATTTGGATTGTTGGAGCACTCAACGATATTATAACTTTGTTCAAACGAAGCACTTGTTAGAAAGTTTTGGGTAACTTTAACTTACCATACAGTTGAACTTTGTAATGATTTCTGTTTGTGTAGAATTCTTTGGAGAATTTCGAATATTCACTTAAAGCTGTGTATGTCATGTGTTTTAATACAATACGGATTTGTACCTGTTGTGAATATACTGCGTCATAAGGATTCACATAGCTAGTTATGCAGTATGTGTGTCTGGCTAATATGTAGCAAAGATATATAAACGTATTTAGTGCATGATGCGGTATATGGTGGTGTACTAGTTGCGTATCATAATATGTGCAATTTCGTAGGAATATTTAGTGGTTGATATACTTTCCAAGTATCCTTGTTTGAATTGCAGAAAAAAAGAAGATTTGTTTATAAAACTATCGCATAAATACGTTTTGATGATGAACTGAATGAAACTTGCGCAGCATAATGAAGTGAACAGTAGAACTAATGATAGTTTGTTAACTAGTGAATACAAGTTTGTTTCTGTTCATAGGTTTATTGCTTGCTTTATAATTAGCTGGTTCTTTCAGACATATATTTTTGTTAATGTTTTGTGAATGAAATCTCTCATACATACAAGTTGCATTAACATTAACCTATAGCTGTACAATTGAACCTATGGGAGTGCAACCCGATTATAAATCTCAAAAACCATAAATGATACCATAGCCTCACCATAGCTATCCATGGTATAATTTTCACAATTATACCATGGTTCTGTTGTATAAGGTATTCCAAAAAAAAAGTTAAGTTATAGATATTTCATATCTTTTGGATAGTTTTGTGGTGTATCGTAAATTATACCATAGCTTTTGTTGAAACTCCTGGCAATAACCTCACGAGGCGAAGTCGAGTGAGGTTGCCGAGGGGTTTCAACAAAAGGTATGGTATAATTTATGAAACACCACAAAACTATCCAAAATATATGAAATATCTGTTTTAACCTATCGCATATATTGCTGTTTAAAAATGTGTATTTCATATATTTTTGTTAATTTACTTTAAAAATATTTTAATAAGAATCAGTGAAAATACCCTTTTTGGACCTTACACATAAAGCTCCGCCTACTTTCTGAAATAAGCACGGGCTTCTGAAACAGCGGGTACATCAATCAGTTAGACAAGATTTTTCGACAGCGGTGGATGCACATCTACATTGGTGACGGGTAACGTTAGAGACAAAAGAAATTGGATGTTCTGCATATGGCTGCAAGAGATATTTTAAAAGTTTTCCGGAACCCCAGATTAAAAGTTGAACTGCAAAGGGTTAGTGTATTTTTTTATTTTATCAAAATGTTAAATGTTCGAAATGTTTAAATTTTTATTATTGATTAATTTTATAATTCTGTGGAAATTTGAATCTCAAGAATCTTTTAGTGAATTTGGATGAATGATTCCACGTTTTAATTTGTACCAGAAGTCAAAATGTCCACGATTAAAATCGCATGCGATATATATTCTAGATAATTTAAACAAAATGTTCAGCTTCATTTACAGAAACCTATGTTCAGCTTCATTTAAAGGAATCTATCTATTTTAATTCTCAAACATAATTGTTATTACTTAAGCAACCTCGTTAACAGTTTAGATTTATATCAAATCGGATGAGAAACCAGGATTTTTTAAAGGGGGAGGGGTCTGGCATGTCAACATCTAAGGTTAAACTATATTTAAAAAAAGGACTACGCATTTACCATATATGAAGCTCCTTGAAAAGGGCGTGCCTTCCGCTCCCTTCTCCCCCAAAAATGTGCCTCGGCAATTTTAAACCCTTTTACCCAATATATTCATGTAGCTGTACAATGGAGGCTATGAGACTACAATCTAAGTAGATATCAGATTCTGAATCACCGAAAAATCAACTTATATTTTCATGTATTATTTGATGATTAAATTTTAACACATTTATACCTTTTTTAAATTTGTTCTTGACAATTTTTTGTTCATTAAAAAATATAGAGACAACGGAGTTGGTGTACGTGGGTTCGATTCCCACCCTAGGCATTCATTTATATCGGCTGGTGCAAAACGGGCAGTTTAGATTAGTGGCCCCACATTGACTCTGTTGTTCATGTCAATTTTAAAATCCAGGCGGCCTCCTTTAGGTCTTTAGTTGCCATCTTTGTTTTTCTTTTCGAAAATCATACACAAAAAAACCATGGTATATTTTTGAAAATTATACCATTATATATATTTTATTCTGAAGAACCTATGTTGATACAATGGTATACAGAAATACATAGACATACATAATAATACTATAAAACATGGTGAGGTTACAGCAAATAGAGAAGAAAAGAATGCATAGGTTTGGAGGATTCCATTTTATCAGAGAGAATCCATTTTTGTATTAATGATTCTAATGAGCTTACACAGCTTTTTAAGTTTTGATTGTTTTGAAAAATTCATAACTGCTTTAAACTTTAGAGTATTAATGTTGGTACAGAATTTTTCATCTATACATTCTTTCCTTTCTTCGGAAAAATATGTACATTCTAAAATATAGTGAAATTCATCTCCAATTTCATTACTATTACATAAGTTACAAGTTCGATTTTCTCTGGGTATGTTTTTCCATCTATCAGATTCTATTGGGAGCTTGTGATTTACGGTTCTAAATCTACAAAGAGTGAAAACGTCTTTATCGTCTAGCTTGTTGATATAGTTCTCGAAGGCAAAACTTTCTTTATAAATGCAATAGTTAACCGTTTTAGGACTGTTATTAATATTTGAACTCCAAGTTTGAATAAATTGGTCTTGGAGACTAGTTCTAATCGTATGTTTTAGCAAATCATAATTGTAAAAATTTTGATAACTCCATATGTAGAAGAGACCACATTCATTAAAAATGTTGGAAATATAATTTAGCCATGAAGATCACTAGTGTGGATCTAGCCGGCGTTAATATTCATGAGGCTAGCCGTCAATAATATTCATGAGATCAAAACCGCGTTCGATGAAATGTTTTGGGTAGTTATTAGATTGTGACAATAAAATAACTTTTGCTGTTAATATCCATTATGGTTATGCTATTTATAGCAATATAAAGTAATTAGGAAATAGTAAGCCAATAGGTGTCTTCTGCAAGGTCCGCGTCATTTAAAATGAAAGTAAATGAAAAGTTTAATTGCATTGCCTCACACAACACAAAACAATTATGAACATTAAAATGTTGTTATTATTGAATCAATGTAAACTATAGTAATTAAAACAAGATGATTAAATATAGGGTTATTAAATGGAATTAATTGTCATATGGGCATTCCATAATCTGTTCGTTGTCTACAAATATAGTCCAATTCTAAACCTAAAATATACAATACATACGATAGTATCACACAATTAAAAAGATCAGAAAAACAAGAAACACAGTTTATTGAAGGATCAACAGAAAAATAGAAACTGTCAAATACTATTTCAATGACATCATTCTTCAAAATTACGGAGATCAATAAGAGTCTTTAATCTCAACATTACCAGTCCATTTAATTGCCTCTAAAATGGCCCATAGCACTTATGCCCTAGACCCGTACGAGTTAGTCAGAAAAGGATAAGGGGGGTACCCTGGTATATCACAAATTCGAAAATGAACTATTGCCGGCTGGCCAAACGAAGAGATTCTCCACGTGGGCAATGATACCAGAGGAAGAGGTACTTATTGCCTTTAAAATGGCCCATAGCACTTATACCCTAGACCCGTACGAGTTTGTCAGTAGAGGGTTCAAAGGGGGGATATGGTATCCCGGATACAACGAATTCGAACTGAACTATTGCCGGCTGGCCAAACTAAGAGATTCTCCACGTCGACCATTATACCAGAGGTAGAAGTTGGTATTGGCTCTAAAATGGCTCATAGCACTTATGCCCTAGACCCGTACGAGTTAGTCAGAAAAGGATAAGGGAGGTACCCTGGTATATCACAAATTCGAAAATGAACTATTGCCGGCTGGCCAAACGAAGAGATTCTCCACGTGGGCAATGATACCAGAGGAAGAGGTACTTATTGCCTTTAAAATGGCCCATAGCACTTATACCCTAGACCCGTACGAGTTTGTCAGTAGAGGGTTCAAAGGGGGGATATGGTATCCCGGATACAACGAGTTCGAACTGAACTATTGCCGGCTGGCCAAACTAAGAGATTCTCCACATCGACCATTATACCAGAGGTAGAGGTTGGTATTGGCTCTAAAATGGCCCATAGCACTTATGCCCTAGACCCGTACGAGTTAGTCAGAAAAGGATAAGGGGGGTACCCTGGTATATCACAAATTCGAAAATGAACTATTGCCGGCTGGCCAAACGAAGAGATTCTCCACGTGGGCAATGATACCAGAGGAAGAGGTACTTATTGCCTTTAAAATGGCCCATAGCACTTATACCCTAGACCCGTACGAGTTTGTCAGTAGAGGGTTCAAAGGGGGGATATGGTATCCCGGATACAACGAATTCGAACTGAACTATTGCCGGCTGGCCAAACTAAGAGATTCTCCACATCGACCATTATACCAGAGGTAGAAGTTGGTATTGGCTCTAAAATGGCTCATAGCACTTATGCCCTAGACCCGTACGAGTTAGTCAGAAAAGGATAAGGGAGGTACCCTGGTATATCACAAATTCGAAAATGAACTATTGCCGGCTGGCCAAACGAAGAGATTCTCCACGTGGGCAATGATACCAGAGGAAGAGGTACTTATTGCCTTTAAAATGGCCCATAGCACTTATACCCTAGACCCGTACGAGTTTGTCAGTAGAGGGTTCAAAGGGGGGATATGGTATCCCGGATACAACGAGTTCGAACTGAACTATTGCCGGCTGGCCAAACTAAGAGATTCTCCACATCGACCATTATACCAGAGGTAGAGGTTGGTATTGGCTCTAAAATGGCCCATAGCACTTATGCCCTAGACCCGTACGAGTTAGTCAGAAAAGGATAAGGGGGGTACCCTGGTATATCACAAATTCGAAAATGAACTATTGCCGGCTGGCCAAACGAAGAGATTCTCCACGTGGGCAATGATACCAGAGGAAGAGGTACTTATTGCCTTTAAAATGGCCCATAGCACTTATACCCTAGACCCGTACGAGTTTGTCAGTAGAGGGTTCAAAGGGGGGATATGGTATCCCGGATACAACGAATTCGAACTGAACTATTGCCGGCTGGCCAAACTAAGAGATTCTCCACATCGACCATTATACCAGAGGTAGAAGTTGGTATTGGCTCTAAAATGGCTCATAGCACTTATGCCCTAGACCCGTACGAGTTAGTCAGAAAAGGATAAGGGAGGTACCCTGGTATATCACAAATTCGAAAATGAACTATTGCCGGCTGGCCAAACGAAGAGATTCTCCACGTGGGCAATGATACCAGAGGAAGAGGTACTTATTGCCTTTAAAATGGCCCATAGCACTTATACCCTAGACCCGTACGAGTTTGTCAGTAGAGGGTTCAAAGGGGGGATATGGTATCCCGGATACAACGAGTTCGAACTGAACTATTGCCGGCTGGCCAAACTAAGAGATTCTCCACATCGACCATTATACCAGAGGTAGAGGTTGGTATTGGCTCTAAAATGGCCCATAGCACTTATGCCCTAGACCCGTACGAGTTAGTCAGAAAAGGATAAGGGGGGTACCCTGGTATATCACAAATTCGAAAATGAACTATTGCCGGCTGGCCAAACGAAGAGATTCTCCACGTGGGCAATGATACCAGAGGAAGAGGTACTTATTGCCTTTAAAATGGCCCATAGCACTTATACCCTAGACCCGTACGAGTTTGTCAGTAGAGGGTTCAAAGGGGGGATATGGTATCCCGGATACAACGAATTCGAACTGAACTATTGCCGGCTGGCCAAACTAAGAGATTCTCCACATCGACCATTATACCAGAGGTAGAAGTTGGTATTGGCTCTAAAATGGCTCATAGCACTTATGCCCTAGACCCGTACGAGTTAGTCAGAAAAGGATAAGGGAGGTACCCTGGTATATCACAAATTCGAAAATGAACTATTGCCGGCTGGCCAAACGAAGAGATTCTCCACGTGGGCAATGATACCAGAGGAAGAGGTACTTATTGCCTTTAAAATGGCCCATAGCACTTATACCCTAGACCCGTACGAGTTTGTCAGTAGAGGGTTCAAAGGGGGGATATGGTATCCCGGATACAACGAGTTCGAACTGAACTATTGCCGGCTGGCCAAACTAAGAGATTCTCCACATCGACCATTATACCAGAGGTAGAGGTTGGTATTGGCTCTAAAATGGCCCATAGCACTTATGCCCTAGACCCGTACGAGTTAGTCAGAAAAGGATAAGGGGGGTACCCTGGTATATCACAAATTCGAAAATGAACTATTGCCGGCTGGCCAAACGAAGAGATTCTCCACGTGGGCAATGATACCAGAGGAAGAGGTACTTATTGCCTTTAAAATGGCCCATAGCACTTATACCCTAGACCCGTACGAGTTTGTCAGTAGAGGGTTCAAAGGGGGGATATGGTATCCCGGATACAACGAATTCGAACTGAACTATTGCCGGCTGGCCAAACTAAGAGATTCTCCACATCGACCATTATACCAGAGGTAGAAGTTGGTATTGGCTCTAAAATGGCTCATAGCACTTATGCCCTAGACCCGTACGAGTTAGTCAGAAAAGGATAAGGGAGGTACCCTGGTATATCACAAATTCGAAAATGAACTATTGCCGGCTGGCCAAACGAAGAGATTCTCCACGTGGGCAATGATACCAGAGGAAGAGGTACTTATTGCCTTTAAAATGGCCCATAGCACTTATACCCTAGACCCGTACGAGTTTGTCAGTAGAGGGTTCAAAGGGGGGATATGGTATCCCGGATACAACGAGTTCGAACTGAACTATTGCCGGCTGGCCAAACTAAGAGATTCTCCACATCGACCATTATACCAGAGATAGAGGTTGGTATTGGCTCTAAAATGGCCCATAGCACTTATGCCCTAGACCCGTACGAGTTAGTCAGAAAAGGATAAGGGGGGTACCCTGGTATATCACAAATTCGAAAATGAACTATTGCCGGCTGGCCAAACGAAGAGATTCTCCACGTGGGCAATGATACCAGAGGAAGAGGTACTTATTGCCTTTAAAATGGCCCATAGCACTTATACCCTAGACCCGTACGAGTTTGTCAGTAGAGGGTTCAAAGGGGGGATATGGTATCCCGGATACAACGAATTCGAACTGAACTATTGCCGGCTGGCCAAACTAAGAGATTCTCCACATCGACCATTATACCAGAGGTAGAAGTTGGTATTGGCTCTAAAATGGCTCATAGCACTTATGCCCTAGACCCGTACGAGTTAGTCAGAAAAGGATAAGGGAGGTACCCTGGTATATCACAAATTCGAAAATGAACTATTGCCGGCTGGCCAAACGAAGAGATTCTCCACGTGGGCAATGATACCAGAGGAAGAGGTACTTATTGCCTTTAAAATGGCCCATAGCACTTATACCCTAGACCCGTACGAGTTTGTCAGTAGAGGGTTCAAAGGGGGGATATGGTATCCCGGATACAACGAGTTCGAACTGAACTATTGCCGGCTGGCCAAACTAAGAGATTCTCCACATCGACCATTATACCAGAGGTAGATGTTGGTATTGGCTCTAAAATGGCCCATAGCACTTATGCCCTAGACCCGTACGAGTTAGTCAGAAAAGGATAAGGGGGGTACCCTGGTATATCACAAATTCGAAAATGAACTATTGCCGGCTGGCCAAACGAAGAGATTCTCCACGTGGGCAATGATACCAGAGGAAGAGGTACTTATTGCCTTTAAAATGGCCCATAGCACTTATACCCTAGACCCGTACGAGTTTGTCAGTAGAGGGTTCAAAGGGGGGATATGGTATCCCGGATACAACGAATTCGAACTGAACTATTGCCGGCTGGCCAAACTAAGAGATTCTCCACATCGACCATTATACCAGAGGTAGAAGTTGGTATTGGCTCTAAAATGGCTCATAGTACTTATGCCCTAGACCCGTACGAGTTAGTCAGAAAAGGATAAGGGAGGTACCCTGGTATATCACAAATTCGAAAATGAACTATTGCCGGCTGGCCAAACGAAGAGATTCTCCACGTGGGCAATGATACCAGAGGAAGAGGTACTTATTGCCTTTAAAATGGCCCATAGCACTTATACCCTAGACCCGTACGAGTTTGTCAGTAGAGGGTTCAAAGGGGGGATATGGTATCCCGGATACAACGAGTTCGAACTGAACTATTGCCGGCTGGCCAAACTAAGAGATTCTCCACATCGACCATTATACCAGAGGTAGAGGTTGGTATTGGCTCTAAAATGGCCCATAGCACTTATGCCCTAGACCCGTACGAGTTAGTCAGAAAAGGATAAGGGGGGTACCCTGGTATATCACAAATTCGAAAATGAACTATTGCCGGCTGGCCAAACGAAGAGATTCTCCACGTGGGCAATGATACCAGAGGAAGAGGTACTTATTGCCTTTAAAATGGCCCATAGCACTTATACCCTAGACCCGTACGAGTTTGTCAGTAGAGGGTTCAAAGGGGGGATATGGTATCCCGGATACAACGAATTCGAACTGAACTATTGCCGGCTGGCCAAACTAAGAGATTCTCCACATCGACCATTATACCAGAGGTAGAAGTTGGTATTGGCTCTAAAATGGCTCATAGCACTTATGCCCTAGACCCGTACGAGTTAGTCAGAAAAGGATAAGGGAGGTACCCTGGTATATCACAAATTCGAAAATGAACTATTGCCGGCTGGCCAAACGAAGAGATTCTCCACGTGGGCAATGATACCAGAGGAAGAGGTACTTATTGCCTTTAAAATGGCCCATAGCACTTATACCCTAGACCCGTACGAGTTTGTCAGTAGAGGGTTCAAAGGGGGGATATGGTATCCCGGATACAACGAGTTCGAACTGAACTATTGCCGGCTGGCCAAACTAAGAGATTCTCCACATCGACCATTATACCAGAGGTAGAGGTTGGTATTGGCTCTAAAATGGCCCATAGCACTTATGCCCTAGACCCGTACGAGTTAGTCAGAAAAGGATAAGGGGGGTACCCTGGTATATCACAAATTCGAAAATGAACTATTGCCGGCTGGCCAAACGAAGAGATTCTCCACGTGGGCAATGATACCAGAGGAAGAGGTACTTATTGCCTTTAAAATGGCCCATAGCACTTATACCCTAGACCCGTACGAGTTTGTCAGTAGAGGGTTCAAAGGGGGGATATGGTATCCCGGATACAACGAATTCGAACTGAACTATTGCCGGCTGGCCAAACTAAGAGATTCTCCACATCGACCATTATACCAGAGGTAGAAGTTGGTATTGGCTCTAAAATGGCTCATAGCACTTATGCCCTAGACCCGTACGAGTTAGTCAGAAAAGGATAAGGGAGGTACCCTGGTATATCACAAATTCGAAAATGAACTATTGCCGGCTGGCCAAACGAAGAGATTCTCCACGTGGGCAATGATACCAGAGGAAGAGGTACTTATTGCCTTTAAAATGGCCCATAGCACTTATACCCTAGACCCGTACGAGTTTGTCAGTAGAGGGTTCAAAGGGGGGATATGGTATCCCGGATACAACGAGTTCGAACTGAACTATTGCCGGCTGGCCAAACTAAGAGATTCTCCACATCGACCATTATACCAGAGGTAGAGGTTGGTATTGGCTCTAAAATGGCCCATAGCACTTATGCCCTAGACCCGTACGAGTTAGTCAGAAAAGGATAAGGGGGGTACCCTGGTATATCACAAATTCGAAAATGAACTATTGCCGGCTGGCCAAACGAAGAGATTCTCCACGTGGGCAATGATACCAGAGGAAGAGGTACTTATTGCCTTTAAAATGGCCCATAGCACTTATACCCTAGACCCGTACGAGTTTGTCAGTAGAGGGTTCAAAGGGGGGATATGGTATCCCGGATACAACGAGTTCGAACTGAACTATTGCCGGCTGGCCAAACTAAGAGATTCTCCACATCGACCATTATACCAGAGGTAGAGGTTGGTATTGGCTCTAAAATGGCCCATAGCACTTATGCCCTAGACCCGTACGAGTTAGTCAGAAAAGGATAAGGGGGGTACCCTGGTATATCACAAATTCGAAAATGAACTATTGCCGGCTGGCCAAACGAAGAGATTCTCCACGTGGGCAATGATACCAGAGGAAGAGGTACTTATTGCCTTTAAAATGGCCCATAGCACTTATACCCTAGACCCGTACGAGTTTGTCAGTAGAGGGTTCAAAGGGGGGATATGGTATCCCGGATACAACGAATTCGAACTGAACTATTGCCGGCTGGCCAAACTAAGAGATTCTCCACATCGACCATTATACCAGAGGTAGAAGTTGGTATTGGCTCTAAAATGGCTCATAGCACTTATGCCCTAGACCCGTACGAGTTAGTCAGAAAAGGATAAGGGAGGTACCCTGGTATATCACAAATTCGAAAATGAACTATTGCCGGCTGGCCAAACGAAGAGATTCTCCACGTGGGCAATGATACCAGAGGAAGAGGTACTTATTGCCTTTAAAATGGCCCATAGCACTTATACCCTAGACCCGTACGAGTTTGTCAGTAGAGGGTTCAAAGGGGGGATATGGTATCCCGGATACAACGAGTTCGAACTGAACTATTGCCGGCTGGCCAAACTAAGAGATTCTCCACATCGACCATTATACCAGAGGTAGAGGTTGGTATTGGCTCTAAAATGGCCCATAGCACTTATGCCCTAGACCCGTACGAGTTAGTCAGAAAAGGATAAGGGGGGTACCCTGGTATATCACAAATTCGAAAATGAACTATTGCCGGCTGGCCAAACGAAGAGATTCTCCACGTGGGCAATGATACCAGAGGAAGAGGTACTTATTGCCTTAAAAATGGCCCATAGCACTTATACCCTAGACCCGTACGAGTTTGTCAGTAGAGGGTTCAAAGGGGGGATATGGTATCCCGGATACAACGAATTCGAACTGAACTATTGCCGGCTGGCCAAACTAAGAGATTCTCCACATCGACCATTATACCAGAGGTAGAAGTTGGTATTGGCTCTAAAATGGCTCATAGCACTTATGCCCTAGACCCGTACGAGTTAGTCAGAAAAGGATAAGGGAGGTACCCTGGTATATCACAAATTCGAAAATGAACTATTGCCGGCTGGCCAAACGAAGAGATTCTCCACGTGGGCAATGATACCAGAGGAAGAGGTACTTATTGCCTTAAAAATGGCCCATAGCACTTATACCCTAGACCCGTACGAGTTTGTCAGTAGAGGGTTCAAAGGGGGGATATGGTATCCCGGATACAACGAGTTCGAACTGAACTATTGCCGGCTGGCCAAACTAAGAGATTCTCCACATCGACCATTATACCAGAGGTAGAGGTTGGTATTGGCTCTAAAATGGCCCATAGCACTTATGCCCTAGACCCGTACGAGTTAGTCAGAAAAGGATAAGGGGGGTACCCTGGTATATCACAAATTCGAAAATGAACTATTGCCGGCTGGCCAAACGAAGAGATTCTCCACGTGGGCAATGATACCAGAGGAAGAGGTACTTATTGCCTTTAAAATGGCCCATAGCACTTATACCCTAGACCCGTACGAGTTTGTCAGTAGAGGGTTCAAAGGGGGGATATGGTATCCCGGATACAACGAATTCGAACTGAACTATTGCCGGCTGGCCAAACTAAGAGATTCTCCACATCGACCATTATACCAGAGGTAGAAGTTGGTATTGGCTCTAAAATGGCTCATAGCACTTATGCCCTAGACCCGTACGAGTTAGTCAGAAAAGGATAAGGGAGGTACCCTGGTATATCACAAATTCGAAAATGAACTATTGCCGGCTGGCCAAACGAAGAGATTCTCCACGTGGGCAATGATACCAGAGGAAGAGGTACTTATTGCCTTTAAAATGGCCCATAGCACTTATACCCTAGACCCGTACGAGTTTGTCAGTAGAGGGTTCAAAGGGGGGATATGGTATCCCGGATACAACGAGTTCGAACTGAACTATTGCCGGCTGGCCAAACTAAGAGATTCTCCACATCGACCATTATACCAGAGGTAGAGGTTGGTATTGGCTCTAAAATGGCCCATAGCACTTATGCCCTAGACCCGTACGAGTTAGTCAGAAAAGGATAAGGGGGGTACCCTGGTATATCACAAATTCGAAAATGAACTATTGCCGGCTGGCCAAACGAAGAGATTCTCCACGTGGGCAATGATACCAGAGGAAGAGGTACTTATTGCCTTTAAAATGGCCCATAGCACTTATACCCTAGACCCGTACGAGTTTGTCAGTAGAGGGTTCAAAGGGGGGATATGGTATCCCGGATACAACGAATTCGAACTGAACTATTGCCGGCTGGCCAAACTAAGAGATTCTCCACATCGACCATTATACCAGAGGTAGAAGTTGGTATTGGCTCTAAAATGGCCCATAGCACTTATGCCCTAGACCCGTACGAGTTAGTCAGAAAAGGATAAGGGAGGTACCCTGGTATATCACAAATTCGAAAATGAACTATTGCCGGCTGGCCAAACGAAGAGATTCTCCACGTGGGCAATGATACCAGAGGAAGAGGTACTTATTGCCTTTAAAATGGCCCATAGCACTTATACCCTAGACCCGTACGAGTTTGTCAGTAGAGGGTTCAAAGGGGGGATATGGTATCCCGGATACAACGAGTTCGAACTGAACTATTGCCGGCTGGCCAAACTAAGAGATTCTCCACATCGACCATTATACCAGAGGTAGAGGTTGGTATTGGCTCTAAAATGGCTCATAGCACTTATGCCCTAGACCCGTACGAGTTAGTCAGAAAAGGATAAGGGAGGTACCCTGGTATATCACAAATTCGAAAATGAACTATTGCCGGCGGGCAAACGAAGAGATTCTCCACGTGGGCAATGATACCAGAGGAAGAGGTATTTATTGCCTTTAAAATGGCCCATAGCACTTATACCCTAGACCCGTACGAGTTTGTCAGTAGAGGGTTCAAAGGGGGGATATGGTATCCCGGATACAACGAGTTCGAACTGAACTATTGCCGGCTGGCCAAACTAAGAGATTCTCCACATCGACCATTATACCAGAGGTAGAGGTTGGTATTGGCTCTAAAATGGCCCATAGCACTTATGCCCTAGACCCGTACGAGTTAGTCAGAAAAGGATAAGGGGGGTACCCTGGTATATCACAAATTCGAAAATGAACTATTGCCGGCTGGCCAAACGAAGAGATTCTCCACGTGGGCAATGATACCAGAGGAAGAGGTACTTATTGCCTTTAAAATGGCCCATAGCACTTATACCCTAGACCCGTACGAGTTTGTCAGTAGAGGGTTCAAAGGGGGGATATGGTATCCCGGATACAACGAATTCGAACTGAACTATTGCCGGCTGGCCAAACTAAGAGATTCTCCACATCGACCATTATACCAGAGGTAGAAGTTGGTATTGGCTCTAAAATGGCTCATAGCACTTATGCCCTAGACCCGTACGAGTTAGTCAGAAAAGGATAAGGGAGGTACCCTGGTATATCACAAATTCGAAAATGAACTATTGCCGGCTGGCCAAACGAAGAGATTCTCCACGTGGGCAATGATACCAGAGGAAGAGGTACTTATTGCCTTTAAAATGGCCCATAGCACTTATACCCTAGACCCGTACGAGTTTGTCAGTAGAGGGTTCAAAGGGGGGATATGGTATCCCGGATACAACGAGTTCGAACTGAACTATTGCCGGCTGGCCAAACTAAGAGATTCTCCACATCGACCATTATACCAGAGGTAGAGGTTGGTATTGGCTCTAAAATGGCCCATAGCACTTATGCCCTAGACCCGTACGAGTTAGTCAGAAAAGGATAAGGGGGGTACCCTGGTATATCACAAATTCGAAAATGAACTATTGCCGGCTGGCCAAACGAAGAGATTCTCCACGTGGGCAATGATACCAGAGGAAGAGGTACTTATTGCCTTTAAAATGGCCCATAGCACTTATACCCTAGACCCGTACGAGTTTGTCAGTAGAGGGTTCAAAGGGGGGATATGGTATCCCGGATACAACGAATTCGAACTGAACTATTGCCGGCTGGCCAAACTAAGAGATTCTCCACATCGACCATTATACCAGAGGTAGAAGTTGGTAAACCGGAATACCATATCCCCCCTTTTAACCCTCTACTGACAAACTCGTACGGGTCTAGGGTACAAGTGCTCTGGGCCATTTTAAAGGCAATAAGTACCTCTTCCTCTGGTATCATTGCCCACGTGGAGAATCTCTTCGTTTGGCCAGCCGGCAATAGTTCATTTTCGAATTTGTGATATACCAGGGTACCCCCTTATCCTTTCAAGACTAACTCGTACAGGTCTAGGGCATAAGTGCTATGGGCCATTTTATAGGCCATATCAACCTATACCTCTGGCATGATGGTGGATGTGTAGAATCTCTTAGTTTGGCCAGCCGGCAATAGTTCAGTTCGAATTCGTTGTAAACCGGAATACCATATCCCCCCTATTAACCTTCTACTGACAAACTCGTACGGGTCTAGGGTACAAGTGCTATGGGCCATTTTAAGGGCAATAAGTACCTCTTCCTCTGGTATAATTGCCCACGTGGAGAATCTCTTCGTTTGGCCAGCCGGCAATAGTTCATTTTCGAATTTGTGATATACCAGGGTACCCCCCTTATCCTTTCCTGACTAACTTGTACGGGTCTAGGGCATAAGTGCCATCGGCCATTTTATAGGCAATACCAACCTCTACCTCTGGTATGATGGTTGATGTGGAGAATCTCTTAGTTTGGCCAGCCGGCAATAGTTCAGTTCGAATTCGTTGTAAACCGGAATACCATATCCCCCCTTTTAACCCTCTACTGACAAACTCGTACGGGTCTAGGGTACAAGTGCTACAGGCCATTTTAAAAGCAATAAGTACCTCTTCCTCTGGTATCATTGCCCGCTTGGAGAATCTCTTCGTTTGGCCAGCCGGCAATAGTTCATTTTAGAATTTGTGATATACCAGGGTACCCCCCTTATCCTTTCCAGACTAATTCGTACGGGTCTAGGGCATAAGTGCTCTAGGCCATTTTATAGGCAATACCAACCTCTACCTCTGGTATTATGGTTGAGGTGAAGAATCTCTTAGTTTGGCCAGCCGGCAATAGTTCAGTTCGAATTCGTTGTAAACCGGAATACCATATCCCCCCTTCTAACCCTCTACTGACAAACTCGTACGGGTCTAGGGTACAAGTGCTATGGGCCATTTTAAAGGCAATAAGTACCTCTTCCTCTGGTATCATTGCCCACGTGGAGAATCTCTTCGTTTGGCCAGCCGGCAATAGTTCATTTTCGAATTTGTGATATACCAGGGTACCCCCTTATCCTTTCCTGACTAACTCGTACGGGTCTAGGGCATAAGTGCTATGAGCCATTTTATAGGCAATACCAACCTCTACCTCTGGTATGATGGTCGTTGTGGAGAATCTCTTAGTTTGGCCAGCCGGCAATAGTTCAGTTCGAATTCGTTGTAAACCGGAATACCATATCCCCCCTATTAACCTTCTACTGACAAACTCGTACGGGTCTAGGTACAAGTGCTATGGGCCATTTTAAAGGCAATAAGTACCTCTTCCTCTGGTATAATTGCCCACGTGGAGAATCTCTTCGTTTGGCCAGCCGGCAATAGTTCATTTTCGAATTTGTGATATACCAGGGTACCCCCCTTATCCTTTCCTGACTAACTTGTACGGGTCTAGGGCATAAGTGCCATCGGCCATTTTATAGGCAATACCAACCTCTACCTCTGGTATGATGGTTGATGTGGAGAATCTCTTAGTTTGGCCAGCCGGCAATAGTTCAGTTCGAATTCGTTGTAAACCGGAATACCATATCCCCCCTTTTAACCCTCTACTGACAAACTCGTACGGGTCTAGGGTACAAGTGCTACAGGCCATTTTAAAAGCAATAAGTACCTCTTCCTCTGGTATCATTGCCCGCTTGGAGAATCTCTTCGTTTGGCCAGCCGGCAATAGTTCATTTTAGAATTTGTGATATACCAGGGTACCCCCCTTATCCTTTCCAGACTAATTCGTACGGGTCTAGGGCATAAGTGCTCTAGGCCATTTTATAGGCAATACCAACCTCTACCTCTGGTATGATGGTTGAGGTGAAGAATCTCTTAGTTTGGCCAGCCGGCAATAGTTCAGTTCGAATTCGTTGTAAACCGGAATACCATATCCCCCCTTCTAACCCTCTACTGACAAACTCGTACGGGTCTAGGGTACAAGTGCTATGGGCCATTTTAAAGGCAATAAGTACCTCTTCCTCTGGTATCATTGCCCACGTGGAGAATCTCTTCGTTTGGCCAGCCGGCAATAGTTCATTTTCGAATTTGTGATATACCAGGGTACCCCCTTATCCTTTCCTGACTAACTCGTACGGGTCTAGGGCATAAGTGCTATGAGCCATTTTATAGGCAATACCAACCTCTACCTCTGGTATGATGGTCGTTGTGGAGAATCTCTTAGTTTGGCCAGCCGGCAATAGTTCAGTTCGAATTCGTTGTAAACCGGAATACCATATCCCCCTTTTTAACCCTCTACTGACAAACTCGTACGGGTCTAGGGTACAAGTGCTAAGAGCCATTTTTTAAGGCAGTAAGTACCTCTTCCTCTGGTATCATTGCCCACGTGGAGAATCTCTTCGTTTGGCCAGCCGGCAATAGTTCATTTTCGAATTTGTGATATACCAGGGTACCCCCCTTATCCTTTCAAGACAAACTCGTACGAGTCTAGGGCATAAGTGCTATTGGCCATTTTATAGGCCATACCAACCTCTACCTCTGGTATGATGGTCGATGTGGTGAATCTCTTATTTTGGCCAGCCGACAATAGTTCAGTTCGAATTCGTTGTAAACCGGAATACCATATCCCCCTTGTAACCCTCTACTGACAAACTCGTACGGGTCTAGGGTACCAGTGCTATGGGCCATTTTAAAGGCAATAAGTACATCTTTCTCTGGTATTATTGCCCACGTGGAGAATCTCTTCGTTTGGCCAGCCGGCAATAGTTCATTTTCGAATTTGTTATAAACCAGGGTACCCCCTTATCCTTTCCCAACTAACTCGTACGGGTCTAGGGCATAAGTGCTATGAGCCATTTTATAGGCAATACCAACCTCTACCTCTGGTATGATGGTTGATGTGGAGAATCTGTTAGTTTGGCCAGCCGGCAATAGTTCAGTTCGAATTCGTTGTAAACCGGAATACCATATCCCCCCTTTTAACCTTCTACTGACAAACTCGTACGGGTCTAGGGGACAAGTGCTATGAGCCATTTTAAAGGCAATAAGTACATCTTCCTCTGGTATCATTGCCCACGTAGAGAATCTCTTCGTTTGGCCAGCCGGCAATAGTTCATTTTAGAATTTTTGATATACCAGGGTACCCCCCTTATCCTTTCCTGACTAACTCATACGGGTCTAGGGCATAAGTGCTATGAGCCATTTTATAGGCAATACCAACCTCTACCTCTGGTATGATGGTTGATGTGGAGAATTTCTTAGTTTGACCAGCCGGCAATAGTTCAGTTCGAATTCGTTGTAAACCGGAATACCATATCCCCCCTTTTAACCCTCTACTGACAAACTCGTACGGGTCTAGGGTACAAGTGATATGGGCCATTTTAAAGGCAATAAGTACCTCTTCCTCTGGTATCATTGCCCACGTGGAGAATCTCTTTATTTGGCCAGCCGGCAATAGTTCATTTTAGAATTTGTGATATACCAGGGTACCCCCCTTATCCTTTCCAGACTAACTCGTACGGGTCTAGGGCATAAGTGCTCTGGGCCATTTTATAGGCAATACCAACCTCTACCTCTGGTATGATGGTCGATGTGGAGAATCTCTTAGTTTGGCCAGCTGGCAATAGTTCAGTTCGAATTCGTTGTAAACCGGAATACCATATCCCCCCTTTTAACCCTCTACTGACAAACTCGTACAGGTCTAGGGTACAAGTGCTAAGAGCCATTTTAAAAGCAATAAGTACCTCTTCCTCTGGTATTATTGCCAACATGGAGAATCTCTTCGTTTGGCCAGCCGGCAATAGTTGATTTTCGAATTTGTGATAAACCAGGGTACCCCCCCCCCCTTATCCTTTCCTGACTAACTCGTACGGGTTTAGGGCATAAGTGCTATGGGCCATTTTAAAGGCAATGATATAAATTGTTAATGTTAAGATTAATGACTGAGATTGGTCTCCGTAATTTTGAAGAATTATATGTCATTGAAATAGTACTTGACAGTTTTTATTTTTCTGTTGTTTTTATTTCTGCAATTAACTATGTTTCTATTTTTTCTGATCTGTTTAAATAGAAAATACTGTCTGTATTGTATGTTTTAGTTTCATGATTGGACTATATTTGTAGACAACGAACAACGAACAAATTATGGAATGCCCATATGACCAGCAATTCTCTGTAATTCCTAAATTTCTATACTAGTATTCAATCATTTTTTTTATTTATTGTAGCTTACATTAATTCAATAATCACAAAATTTTAATAAAAACTGTTCTTTACTTTATTTGTTTGTTGTAATGTCCCATTAAATTTCTATATTTAATTATATTTATTTCAACTTGTTATTGCTTCAGTTTACATTATTTCTCTTATCACAGAATGTTAAAAGACCATTACTTTGTTTTATATTTATGGAAGCATTTGCATTGTTTTTATTACATTTACAATGTTATTTAAAGACGCAGGCCTAGAAGTCCTTGAAGAAGACCAAAAGTTAATTTAGTAAACGCGGACCTCGAAGAAGACACCCATTGACATGCCTGTTTGAAGTAATATCACATATAAATAGGAACGTTATTTAATCAGAGTTATCGTTCATAGTTTCTAACAACACTTCTTCGAACGCAAGTCATCTCATGAATATTATTGCCGGCTCATGAATATTATTGAAGGCTGGCCTCATGAATATTAACGCCGGCTGCTATCGATGGCTAGATCCACACTAGTGCCTTTTAATATTCTTATCCAATATGATATCATTCTGATTTTTATATCAATATTAAGAGGGTATCGACCGAGTTCCCCATATATAACATAGTTAGGTGTAGTAGGTTTTAAATGGAGAAGGAGTTTACAAAATTTTAAATGAACTTTTTCCAGGATATCAATATTTTCATATCCCCATATTTCACAGCCATATAAAAGAATTAGTTGACAGCTAATAGAAAGGTTATGTTTTCTTCCCTTTCGTAAGACATCGTACATTGCGTTAGTAGCCTTTTCTGCTAAATGAAGTTTGCCCGTTTTAAAACTCCCAGTTCTTGAAAAATATACCCCTAAATAATTAAAGTCTTTAACAATATCGTTATTTGAGTTATTGTATTTAAACATTAAATTCTTTTGTAATCTTCCCTTTGTAAAAACTACTATCTTTGTTTTTTCAACGTTCACCTTGAGTCCCCATATGTTACAATACGTATTGAATTTATTTAAGGAGGCCTGGAGATCAGTCGCCGTTTCGGCAAGTATGATCGTGTCATCAGCATAAAGTATAGCAAATAAATTTAAATAAATATCTAACTTTGTTTCAATGTCTTTGCTTACTGTTTGTAGACCAATCACATTTTCTTGGCATAGAAAATATTCAAAGTCATTTAAAAAAAAGTGAAAATAAAAAGGGTGATAGAATTTCACCCTGTCGAACACCATTTTCGCATGGGAAAAAATCAGATTTTTTACCATTATATATTAAACATGATTTGATATTTTGATACATATTAAAGATTATGTTGTACATTTTGCCACTTATATTACTTGAAAGCATTTTATACCACAGAGCATCCCGTCGAACAGTGTCAAATGCCCTCTCAAAATCAACAAATGCACAAAAGAGCTTCTTTTTCTTATTTCTTAGAATTTCAAAAAATGAATGCAAAACGAACATGCAATCAGTTGTTGAATAACCTTCACGAAAACCGAATTGATTTTCCTTAATCAACAATGTTTCTTCCGAAATTTTTATTAGTCTTGCATTTAAGATTGAAGTAAATAGTTTTCCAAAACAGCTAACAATTGTAATCGGGCGATAATTTTTAGGGTTGTATTTATCACCTTTATTTTTGTAAAATGATTTAATCGTCCCAATTACCCATGATTCAGGAATTGTCCCCGATTCAAAGATAAGATTGAACAATTTGACATAAAGTTCCATATACTGACCAAGCGAAGATTTTATGTATTCGTTGATAATTTTATCATCTGAACAGGCTTTGTTGTTTTTCAGCTTTTTTACGCACTTTAAAATTTCATCTTCAGTTATCGGCACATTAAGGCTTTTATTGATGTTATTATCGAAATCGCAATGAGCTTGAGAAGTGTCTTTTGTATCGTTTATATTGTCTTTGGCTGTATTTAGTTCTTTAAAAAATGTAAGTAAATTTTCAAAATCTATTTTTGGTTGTACTGTGCCATCACGGTTATTCAAAATTTTCCAGTATTCTTTCGTATCATTAGTTTTCAGTGAATTCATTTTATTTCTGATTTCTTTCCTGTATTTCTTTTGCGCTTTATTCATTACTTTTTTATATTGCTTTTCGCTTGCTTTTGCGAGGTTGCAGTAATATGTAGACAGATTTTTTCTGCGTTTAAATTTCCGAAATTGTTGTCTTGCCTTTGAGCAATCTAAATCAAACCAAGGTTTGTTTTGCGTGCCTCGTTGCGATTTTGTTATAATACTAGCTTTAGAAACAGGTTTTTTAGTGCCAAAAGTCTTTTTAGCCGAATCTAATAGACTATTTCCTATTTTATGTACCATTGAGTTTATACTTAATTGGGTCAAGTTCTTAGTGTCTTCAATTTCTTTCGTTAAGATAGCTATCATTTCAGTATCAATATTTTCTTGGAAAAGCAATGATTTATTTTCTCATCTTTGCCATTATCAATGCCATCATGTGTTTCCTTATCTAAAATTAAGTTAAGCACTTAATTGATAGCAGTAAAGGGGAATGAACGTCGGAATATAAACTGGAAAAATCTAAAATTTCAAAGTTTAAAACATTTTGTAAAAAAGATACATTACTGATGCAATAATCGACTACGCTAGCATTTCGACATGTTAATTTACCTTCCCTATCTTTTGTTGTTCTGCCATTCATGATAAAAAGATTATTACCTTTACAGAAATCTAATAACTGATTCCCAAAACGGTTTTTGCATTTGTCTTTATTATTCCTTTTCCGGGTCAAGTTTTTTTCGTTTAATGCGCACACCATGTTTACAGTCACACCCTAATCATAAGTACATATTTCATTTTCATTAACATAAATAAAATCTCTGTCTTCTGCTGTTCTCGCGTTAAAGTCACCGATAAAAAATACTTTTTCAAATTTGCTTGAGAGATCTAAATATTCGTTTTCAATTTCATCAAGAGCACTTGACGAAGAGTATGATGTGTATTCCGGTGGTATATAGATAATACCTAGTATAACATCTTGGTTAGAACATATAAGTTTTTATATTTTACACCACAAAACAAATTTGCAATCAGTTTTTATGACCTCAATATTTTCATGAAGGTGTTCTTTAAAACACAGAGCTATACCCCCGGACTTTATTCTACTTACTTTTTTCCTATTTTTCAAAATAAATTTATACCCTTTAAGCCGAATGTCATCCAAATCATCAGTTTTAGTTTCTACAAAGCAAGCAATGTCATTTTTGTAAATTAGTTCACTAAATTCGGGATAACTGATTCTTGATTTTAGACCACAACAGTTAATACACAGTATATTTAAAATGTTCTGCTCATTTTCTATATGGCCTTCCTCATTCAAGGATTCTCTCGATTCATCCTACATATGGGTTGACAAAGTAATTTCCTCGTTTTCATCTTCGACAGAGTCATTTCTCGATCGTTTAAATCGACGTGGTGGTATTGGCGGGGATCCAGTAATTGTTCGAGGAGGGTTTTTGCTCAGAAGAACATCCCTATATTCTTTTGTTTGGTCGTTGGAGGCTGTTGTGTTATAGTATAGTTTTCCATTTATATAAAGCTTGTCTCGGACAAGCTTCACTTTTTTGCCCTCACTTTTTGCCTTTTTCATAATTGGGTAGAGATCTTTTCTTCTATTTTCAATTACTGGTGGTAGATAGCTATGGTATAATTTTCGGTTATTGAGATTTATACTCTTGTTGCATTCTCATAGGTTACATTGTACAGCTATAGGTTAACACTTACATATTAAACTGCAAAATATTTTGATTTTCGGTTATTAAAATGAATTATAATGAAGGCAAGATGGTCCGAGAACACAATTATTTCGTAGTGCATTTCTTTTAGAACATAAATGAAAATAAAAAAAATCCCACCTGCGCATTCTCAAAGAAACTTTTACAGTGTGTTGTACTACTTTTGGGACAAATTATATCAAAATTATAGAAAACTTCATCGCCTCTAACTCAAAATATGGACAATTTTATGTTTAGGGCGTCTTGAAATCTTTTGACAGCTTCCGAAGTATTAATTTTCAACCTTTTTCAGCTGGACCAAATCCATACTTTCCTTTAAAATTCTGGACCCAAATTTTTTTACAGAGTAATTTCACCCCCTACTTGCAATTTGAGGCATTAAACATGGAGAAATAAATTTGGAAGGGGTATAAAAATTAATGGCAAGTAACCAACTGTCAACACTAGGGACTATATTCGTGACGACAATTGTGGTCTCGGACCAGATGGCCGACGAAAAAACTCAAGGAGAAACATACTCCACTTGTATTTTTGTCCATCTGATGAGTTTAGCCTTTTTCAACTTAATTTTATAGTTCGTTCTTATGTTGTACTGTTATACTACTTTTCCAGGCTAGGGGAGGGTTGGGATCCCGCTAACATGTTTAACCCCGCCACATTATTTATGTATGTATCTGTCCCAAGTCAGGAGCCTGTAATTACTAGTGTGGATCTAGCCGGCGTTAATATTCATGAAGCTAGCCGTCAATAATATTCATGAGATCAAAACCGCGTTCGATGAAATGTTTTGGGTAGTTATTAGATTGTGACAATAAAATAACTTTTGCTGTTAATATCCATTATGGTTATGCTATTTATAGCAATATAAAGTAATTAGGAAATAGTAAGCCAATAGGTGTCTTCTGCAAGGTCCGCGTCATTTAAAATGAAAGTAAATGAAAAGTTTAATTGCATTGCCTCACACAACACAAAACAATTATGAACATTAAAATGTTGTTATTATTGAATCAATGTAAACTATAGTAATTAAAACAAGATGATTAAATATAGGGTAATTAAATGGAATTAATTGTCATATGGGCATTCCATAATATGTTCGTTGTCTACAAATATAGTCCAATTCTAAAACTAAAATATACAATACATACGATAGTATCACACAATTAAAAAGATCAGAAAAACAAGAAACATAGTTTATTGAAGGAATATAATAAACAGAAAAATAGAAACTGTCAATGACATAATTCTTCAAAATTACGGAGATCAATAAGAACTAGACTAGCTTTTCATGTAAAATCGACCTTCTAATGTAAAAACGTGGCTTTCTGGTCGGATAGCTGTATAGTATTGCACTGGTTAAATCATCGAAACTGTTTAAACGATTTATTGTGAATCGAGCGCGAGGAATAACAAAATCTACAAAATCAACATTAATGGAGATATTGCCCAAAAGAATGCAACCCAACCAATCTCTTAACACGAGGAATTGACGTCGATCAATACCTCGATAGTGTCCTCAAAAAAGACAGAATTAGTTAACGGTATTGACAATTACAGAAAAAAACGAAAACGAGGAATTTCTAAACAATGAAGTTCATACTGATCACTATGATATCAGTAACGTTATAGACAATTGGAAATATTGAAATTTTCAGGAAAGTGATTTGAGTAACTGCTTACGTTCAGCGGTTCATATTTAACTACCAATATACCGATATACCAAACATCTGAGATAAAAACACAAGGCAATATCCTAGCACTAGACAATTGTGACTCTTCATAGATGACGGTAGCTTTTTGAGATGCAATGGAAGGATTCACAGCGGAATCATTTTAGAGAATACCAAATTTCCGTATTTATTACCTGCGAATCATTTACTTACCAAACTGATAGTGACAGACGCACACGAGCGTTCACTTAATTCGGACTCAATGCTACGCTTACTTACGTATTACAATCGTATTGAGTACCGATACTTAGACAATATGTTAAGGAGTAATTGATCAAGTTTTCGCTGTTGTTAATCATTGTAATGTTACGTAAGTGTCACGTGTTGACATTAGAGTCTAAATAGATATACATACATTCTATTCGCTTTTGTTATTGTTAGCTATATAGTTGTCCGATGTAACCTCTTAACGATATTGGTGTCAAGTGAACCTCTTAACGATATTGGTGTCTAGTGACCAGGATGAATTTACAGCTGAAATCGATACTAGCAGGACATAGTAGTGCCGTCTCCGGAATATTCCAGAAATTCGACGAAAAATGGGGAGAGCGGCACAAAACTTGTTGATTCCAATAACCTTCGAAACAGAAATCGTTAACTCTGATGATTATTTATTTTAGAAAAAAAATACAGCCAATAGCAAAATTTATCTAAGTACAAACATCAACGCTAAACACAAATGCCACAAGTTCGCAACATCACGCAAACGTACATGAATGCATAATTTTACATACCTTCATACAAGAGCTTACGTTATTTTTTACGACAAAATTGAAACATATGTACGTGGTTTAGAATCCCTTGGTCAGACAGAGAATACATATGACCCATTATTGGTCCCTATCATAATAAAAAAGTTACCGGGGACGTACGCATAAATCTTACAAGACACCATGAATCAAATAGTTGGCAATTAAATGAACTACTACATATACTATCTCAAGAACTGAACATTATGGAGAGAGGCAATTCCTCTGATCATACGGAAACTTAAACCACTACAGCAGCATTTCACACCAATGCAAAGGTACGTACAAAATAAATCAACACAAATAAACGTAAAATCATGTGTACTTTTGTAACGAATCACATGTTCCCGTTAATTGCACTAAGATAATTGATCAAACAGCAAATATTTCTGTTGTTAAACAGCATCGTTTATGTTTTAACTGTCTTTGACCCCCAATATAGCTGATTGCAAATCACACAAAAGTTGCAGGAAATGTTAAAATAAAGCAGCATACTAGTTTATGCAAAGACGAGGTTAAAAAGATGAAAAACAGAGTAACACTAATGAATATATTAGTAACACAATTCAGTAAACACAACACAACGCGAAGAAAACTTGTACAGTTCTTCACTCACAGACACAGACTAAAAACTGTCGTAGCGCAAGTAAGTTCGGGCATTCAATGTACTTACACAAACACATTATTTGACAAGGACGCACAGATGCCCTCATCACAGAAAAATAAGCTACAGAGCTTGATTTGACAATTACCAGACAGAAGACCATAAACTTGTCAGGATTTTGTGACACAAGTGATTGCACAAACAACGGCAAATTACCGATTAACGTTTTGATTGTACCAGAAATAGCTGTACCAATGAAGACTTATGTACGTAATATAACAAATTTAAAGTATTTGTTTGGCTTGAAATTAGACCATCCGGTCTCACATGACCCAATGGTTGAAGATTTTCTATTGAATTATATCTAATTCGATTATTACTGGTCAATTGTCGATGATAGAATAGTATGAGGAACAGGACCTACTACCGTAAAGTCGGAAATCCGTAACCTTCTGTCCGGCACCATCAATTGAATACCTGCAAATCCAGATCACACACTTACGTCAATGATGAACATATTAGTAGGTCACAAAGTTGAAGAGTAGAACTTTTATAATGGAGAAATTTATGGAAGTTGAAGCTGCTAGTATAAATAATAGTGACAACAAATCTGAAAACAGAAAATTCCAAGATGTATATAAATCAAATGGTAGAGGCTACCATATGGAAACATAAAGATATGTTGATGAGTTACCTTGTAAGGAGGAACACCACACCTTACTAGACAACAGAAGTATTGAATAACGGAGAACAGAAAATGTCATTAAGCGTCTTAATCGTGAACTTACACTTTTACAGAAAAACGGAAAAATTATTAATGAACAAGAAAAACGTAGATTTATCGAGAGAGTTGATGAACGATCAGCCAAAACAATTGTTCATTCCATACCGCACCATCATTTCCGTAAAGAGTCGTCAACCACGCCAATCAGAATTGTATTTGACTGTAGCTGCAAACCTTCACCTATTAATCCAAGCTTAAATGATTGTTTGATGGATCTTTGGCCAAAATTAATGATTTAACCGGAATTTTTCTCCGATTTAGAATGCACAAATACGCCGTCTCACTAGGTATAGAAAAAAGCCTTACTTATTATGGGCTGGATGAAGAGGATCGTGATGTTACCAGATTCTCTTATGCGTAGTAACCCGGATGACCCAAATAGTCAACTAACCACAAACAGATTCAAGTCAGTATAATTTGGAGCAACTTTCTCTCCGTTTATCCTAAATGCTGTTATACGTAAACATTTGACTGCAATTCAACAGACTGGACAGCAATGTTAAAGAAATACTTTTATGTTGACAATATTATATCGAGCTTTAATTAACAAAGAGCTTTGTTAGAATTCTTCCATGCATCACGTTTAGTATTTGTAAATGATTTGTATGATGCGAGAGCATAAGAAATTGAACATTTATCAAAATCATCATGTAACCGAGAAGCTTAATCCTTATGGAACAATTTTGTTCGGTGGATGGTGGGAGAGATTGAGAGGAATAACGAAAAACTGCATTAAACGAGCACATATGGACAATAAAACACTCAACACGATAATGACTGAAGTAGAACGTTTACTCAGTGATCGCCCACTAACATACGTTTCATCGGATCAAACGCGGACGACGAACCCCTTACTCCGTCACATTTATTATATTGAAAACGGACCAAGACGCTACCGTATAACGGCCTTAAAGACTGTAGTTTACAACCAGGAACCAAAGACACTACGCATGAACCAGTAACTGGCTAGACAATCAAAGTTTCTTTCATTAATTCTTAAAAACTACATAAAAAGATGGAAGCAGGAATACATAAATTCGCTTAGGAAATATTACCGATACACAGATCGAAACACTAACGAAACATTAACGTCGGAAATATGTAGTTCAGATTCAGGACTATGTATCTAGAGTAAATTGGACTTTGGCGATCATTGACAAATTATTTTACGGCAAAGATGGACTTACACGATCAGCCATAATTCGAACAAAAACTGGTTTTATATCTAGACCAATCATCAAACTTGAATTCTTTGGAACTTGAAAATATAGCAGCTCAGAGTGAGAAAAAGACGAAAATAAAAACATAGACTAACATGTGTTAAATATAAATCGTGAAAAGTAAAATGATAACGTGTGATTAGCATATGGACATTAAAATGAATTTAAACCGTGGGATGTTAAATATTTTACATATAAACTTTAAAATTTTACTAGTAATTTATTTTATTAGAACTTTAATAATTAATGTTGTGATCACTTTCATTTATTTTAAAGTAATTCATGTGCG
The DNA here is from genome assembly GCF_965363235.1 of Mytilus galloprovincialis. NCBI lineage: Eukaryota > Metazoa > Mollusca > Bivalvia > Mytilida > Mytilidae > Mytilus > Mytilus galloprovincialis. Next base: position 1,525,098 of record NC_134840.1, on the reverse strand, counting down.
GCCCAAGTATGTTAAGAGCAAAATCACAAACGCAACGTTCTCGCTGCCCATATTCATTGTAACATGTGTGACATGTTGACATTAGAGCTTGAATAGAAAGAATTATTCACACGAGTCATTATATCAGAGGGAGAGGTATCCATTGCCTCAAAAATGACAAAAATCTGTAATGCCCTAGACTCGTACGACTTAGCCAGGAAAGGATAAGGTTGGTACCTTTATATATCACAAAGTCGAAATGAACTATTGCCAGCTGGCCAAACCAAGACATTTTCCACATGGGTCATGACACAAGAGGTATATGTCGTAGTTGTATAATGGCCCATAGTACTTATGTCCTAGACCCGTACGAGTTTGTCAGGAGGGGATAACAAGGGTTGTGGTACTCCGATTCATCACGAAGTAGAAAAAAACTATTGCCGGATGGTCAAATTAAGAAATTCTCCACGTGGGTCATTATATCAAAGGAAGAAATAGGAATTGCCTCTAAAATGACCCATACTACTATACCCTAGACCGTACGACCTAGTCAGCAAAGAGAAAGATGGGCACCTTTATATATATCTTAAAGTCGAATTGAACTATTGACGACTTGTCAAACTAAAAGATTCTCCTCGTGGACCATGATACAGAGGTTAAGGTACTAATTACCTTTAAAATGACCAGCAAGTAAAAGTATGTTTGAATATTTTGATATACAAGAGTACTTCCCTTACCCTTTTCCTACCAATACGTACGGATCTATGATATACGATACATGGGCCTTTTTAGAGAAAACACCTACGCTTATCTTTTTGTTAGCCCACAAGGAGAAACTCTTAGTTTGGTCTTTGTGATATACAAGAGTACTTCCCTTTGCTGTTCAACAGGTACGGGTCTAGGACATAAGAACCATGGGTAATTTTCGAGGCAACATTATTCCATACATCTGATATGTTTGACAACGCAATCAGGGTTAGTGATATGGCCCATCTTAAAGGCAATGGCTACCTCTACCTCTGCTAATATGGTCCACGTTTAGATTATCTTAGTCGGTCAGCTGGCAATATTTCATTTTGACTTCATTGTACACCGGGATACTATATCCCCCTTTAAACCGTCTGCTGACAAATTTGCACAGGTCTAGGGCATGATTGTTATGGGCAATTTTAGAGGAAATGCCTACCTCTACCACTGGTATAATGGCCCACGTGGAGAATCTCATAGTTTGGCCAGCCGGCAATAATTCAGATCGAATTCGTTGTATACCGTGACACCATATCCCCCCTATTAACCCTTAACTGACAAAATCGTACAGGTCTATGGTATAAATGCTATGGGCCATTTTAAAGGCAATAAGTACCTCTTCCTCTGGTATCATTGCCCACGTGGAGAATCTCTTCGTTTGGCCAGCCGGCAATAGTGCATTTTCGAATTTGTGATATACCAGGGTACCCCCCTTATACTTTTCTGACTAACTCGTACGGGTCTAGGGCATAAGTGCAATGGGCCATTTTAGGGCCAATACCAACCTCTACCTCTGGTATAATGGTCGATGTGGAGAATCTCTTAGTTTGGCCAGCCGGCAATAGTTCAGTTCGAATTCGTTGTATCCGGGATACCATATCCCCCCTTTGAACCCTATACTGACAAACTCGTACGGGTCTAGGGTATAAGTGCTATGGGCCATTTTTAAGGCAATAAGTACCTCTTCCTCTGGTATCATTGCCCACGTGGAGAATCTCTTCGTTTGGCCAGCCGGCAATAGTTCATTTTCGAATTTGTGATATACCAGGGTACCCCCTTATCCTTTTCTGACTAACTCGTACGGGTCTAGGGCATAAGTGCTATGGGCCATTTTAGGGCCAATACCAACCTCTACCTCTTGTATAATGGTCGATGTGGAAAATCTCTTAGTTTGGCCAACCGGCAATAGTTCAGTTCGAATTCGTTGTATCCGGGATACCATATCCCCCCTTTGAACCCTCTACTGACAAACTCTTACCGGTCTAGGGTATAAGTGTTATGGGCCATGTTAAAGGCAATAATTATCTCTTCCTCTGGTATCATTGCCCACGTGGAGAATCTCTTCGTTTGGCCAGCCGGCAATAGTTCATTTTCGAATTTGTGATATACCAGGGTACCCCCCTTATCCTTTTCTGACTAACTCGTACGGGTCTAGGGCATAAGTGCTATGGGCCATTTTAGAGGCAATACCAACCTCTACCTCTGGTATAATGGTCGATGTGGAGAATCTCTTAGTTTGGCCAACCGGCAATAGTTCAGTTCGAATTCGTTGTATCCGGGATACCATATCCCCCCTTTGAACCCTCTACTGACAAACTCGTACGGGTCTAGGGTATAAGTGCTCTGGGCCATTTTAAAGGCAATAAGTATCTCTTCCTCTGGTATCATTGCCCACGTGGAGAATCTCTTCGTTTGGCTAGCCGGCAATAGTTCATTTTCGAAGTTGTGATATACCAGGGTACCAACCCCCCCTTATCCTTTTCTGACTAACTCATACGGGTCTAGGGCATAAGTGCTATGGGCCATTTTAGAGGCAATACCAACCTCTACCTCTGGTATAATGGTCGATGTGGAGAATCTCTTAGTTTGGCCAACCGGCAATAGTTCAGTTCGAATTCGTTGTATCTTGGATTCCATATCCCCCCTTTGAACCCTCTACTGACAAACTCGTACGGGTCTAGGATATAAGTGCTATGGACCATTTTAAAGGCAATAAGTACTTCTTCCTCTGGTATCATTGCCCACGTGGAGAATCTCTTCGTTTGGCCAGCCGGCAATAGTTCATTTTCGAATTTGTGATATACCAGGGTACCCCCCCTTATCCTTTTCTGACTAACTCATACGGGTCTAGGGCATAAGTGCTATGAGCCATTTTAGAGGCAATACCAACCTCTACCTCTGGTATAATGGTCGGTGTGGAGAATCTCTTAGTTTGGCCAGCCGGCAATAGTTCAGTTCGAATTCGTTGTATCTTGGATTCCCTATACCCCCTTTGAACCCTCCACTGACAAACTCGTACGGGTCTAGGGTATAAGTGCTATGGGCCATTTTAAAGGCAATAAGTACCTCTTCCTCTGGTATCATTGCCCACGTGGAGAATCTCTTCGTTTGGCCAGCCGGCAATAGTTCATTTTCGAATTTGTGATATACCAGGGTACCCCCCCTTATCCTTTTCTGACTAACTCGTACGGGTCTAGGGCATAAGTGCTATGGGCCATTTTAGAGGCAATACCAACCTCTACCTCTGGTATAATGGTCGGTGTGGAGAATCTCTTAGTTTGGCCAGCCGGCAATAGTTCAGTTCGAATTCGTTGTATCTTGGATTCCATATCCCCCCTTTGAACCCTCTACTGACAAACTCGTACGGGTCTAGAGTATAAGTGCTATAGGCCATTTTAAAGGCAATAAGTACCTCTTCCGCTGGTATCATTGCCCACGTGGAGAATCTCTTCGTTTGGCCAGCCGGCAATAGTTCATTTTAGAGGCAGTAATATGAATTGTTAATAATGACTCAGATTGGTCTCCATAATTTTGAAGAATCATATGTCATTGAAATAGTTATTGACAGTTGTTATTTTTCTGTTATTTTTATTTCTGCAATTAACTATGTTTCTATTTTTCTGATATGTTTAAATAGAAAATACTATCGTAATATTGTATGTTTTAGTTTCATGATTGGACTATATTTGTAGACAACGAACAAATGACCATCAATTCTCTGTCATTCCTAAATTTCTATATTTAATCATTTTTTTAAATTTATTGTAGCTTACATTGATTTGATTATCACAAAATTTTAATAAGAACTGTTCTTTACTTTATTTGTTTGTTGTAATGTCCCATTTAATTTCTATATTTAATTATATTTTTTTAAAACTTGTTATTGCTTTAGTTTACATTATTTCTCTAATCACAGAATGTTAAAAGACCATTTCTTTGTTTTATATTTATGGAGGCATTTACATTGTTTTTATTACATTTACAATGTTGTTTAAAGACGCAGACCTTGAAGAAGACCCAAAGTTGATTCAATAAACGCGGACCTCGAAGAAGACACCCATTGACATGCCTATTTGAAGTAATATCAAATATAAATAGGAACGTTATTTAATTATAATTATCGTTCATAGTTTCTAACAACACTTCTTCGAACGCAAGTCATCTCATGAATATTATTGACGGCTCATGAATATTATTGAAGGCTGGCCTCATGAATATTAACTCCGGCTGCTATCGACGGCTAGATCCACACTAGTCTGTAATTCAGTGGTTGTCGTTTGTTTAATGTGTTACATATTTGTTTTTCGTTCATTTTTTTACGTAAATAAGGCCGTTTGTTTTCTCGTTTTAATTGTTTTACATTGTCTTATCGGGGCCTTTTATAGCTGACTATGCGGTATGGGCTTTGCTCATTGTTGAATGCCGTACGATGACCTATAGTTGTTAATGTCTGTGTCATTTTGGTCTTTTGTGGATAGTTGTCTCATTGGCAATCATACCACATCTTCTTTTTTATATCGTCTGCAGTAAAACAAAACTGTTGTTATTGAGAGTGTGCTTTCCACTGTCAAACCTGTATCTATATTAGAAAATGATATATTTGGATCAACAAAACCAAGCAAGGAACAGTTCATGACACATCTAGAACTATATAGAAATATAGATTGCAATATATGTCCAGGTAGCCACCTTAAAGGACTCCAAAGAGTTAGAGAATTGATGATTTTAAAGGGACTTTGGGTTAGAGATAAAACTATCACAGTGTACACACGCAACCCTAGAGTCATGGTGAATGAAAATCCAAATCATTTAAAAGTACGGGTTAAAAATGTACCCTATTCAGCTGCTGATTTTACAAATTGAACGCGCATAAGAATACTATGGATACATTGTGCACAAATTATATCGAGAACGCCTACGTGTAGATGGTGAGCTGACTAATTGTCAAACAGGTGATAGAATTGTGATGTGTGATCCTGTCAGTGAACCGCTGCCAAGATCTATGCTAATAGGCAAATATGTTGCTACAGTCTTAAAATTGAGAATGGAAATGGGGAATGTGTCAAAGAGACAACAACCCGACCATAGAAAAAAGAACAGCAGAAGGTCACCAACAGGTCTTCAATGTAGCGAGAAATTTCCGCACCCGGAGGCGTCCTTCAGCTGGCCCCTAAACAAATATATACATGTCAGTGATAATGAACGCCATACTAATTTCCAAATTGTACACAAGAATCTAAAATTAAAATAATTCAAGACTAACAAAGGCCAGAGGCTCCTGACTTGGGACAGGCGCAAAAATGCGGCGGGGTTAAACATGTTTGTAAGATTTCAACCCTCCCCCTATACCTCTAGCCAATGTAGAAAAGTAAACGCATAACATTACGCAGATTAAAATTCAGTTCCAGAGAATCTTGAATCTTGCATGCTAATCAAAACTCTTCAGAAGGTCACAAAATAGTATGCAGAAAGTGTCTACAGACAAGACATAAGGTTATGCAATGTCCTAACGATTGGATATGCTTACACTGCAAAAAACCTGGCCACAGGCAGGCCGACTGTCCTGAAGAATTAAACACTTCCAACTCCTCTAGTGAAGAGGAATCAGAGCTAATGATGCCGACACAGAAGACACTGAAGTCCCGTCTGCTCATGACGCACTTCAACCTTTCAACTCGGGTGACGTCCTTAGTAATGTTCATGCCAAAGATAACGCTCAATCAATAAATAACCATTTACAAGATAAAATACAGTGCGATCAAGAAATAGTGAATGATGGAGAAAATGTTGAGAAAAAAAAACATAAAAAGGAGAAAAAAATACGGAACCCGGTGGCAATATTGAACAATATTTCAAAGGACAGACAGAAAATACCAATACCCCGGCCGTAAATAAAATGGAAAAAGAAATGCCAGCACGCCAACAGAAGATAAACATAAAGAAGCTGTCCCTATTCAAAAGTCTAAAACTTAGGGTCAGCTGTAAACGGAATTGTAACCAAACCAATAACAGAACACAAAATAAGTAATGAACTCCAAGTGTAAATATTTGTATATAATTGTGTAACATTTTTTTGTTTATTACATGCATCAGTGGGTTTTATTATCATTGTAGTATAATCAGATTACTCATTTTCATTAACCGTTATCAAGTAATAATTACAATCTATTTTTATCGCCTTCAATAATAGTGTACCTGTAAAATGTCAAAATCAATCAAGTTAATCAGCTGATCCGTTGCTGTGTTTATGAGACAATATCTGAAGAAGTCTAATTTCAATGTCCCACACTTTACTAGCAATTACTTTTTTATTCAGGCCTTTTTTGGGAAAATTTTAAGTTACAGTATTAACTAGATAGATAATGCACCAACTGCAACTAATTAAACATTCTTTTAGTATTTCTTCTAAAAACAAATATAATAATTTAAATGGTCAACCCCCCCCCCCCCCCCCAAAAAAAATCATGTTGTCCCCTGTTATTTTCTCAAAATTAGATCATTCAAAGAATATCTAAATTAAGTAAACAGCCTTCCGATTTTCACAAATCTGATAGATTATATAAAAAAAAACTTCTTCATTACTGGTCTGGTTTTGTTATAACTAAAGTATGGAAGACAATTTTGAATTTAAAGTGTCTTTTAAATGTTGTCCCCAGGAGTAATTTCCCTCCTGTTAGCGCTTGGGTGTTTTCCACCTGTTGTAATATACCTGACTTAGGTTTGGGGGACTAAAGACAAGTATATATATTGATCTATATTGTAAATAAAACGAAGAGCTTTCAATTTGTGATCCTTTTACTTTGGATTCAAACGCCAAAAGAGGCTGATACATGTAATCATCACAACAATCATGGTTAAGACAATACAACGTTTCCGGAAAGTACGGATTTAACATACAGATATATAACATCCCCGCCCAAAAATGGAAAATTCCCAATGTTGAATTCGTACTCCAAGAAGAAAAAGATTCAAAATTTTCAGTTATATACAACAATACAACATACAAAATAGCAGGCACCTTTAAACTTCATCATCTATTAATTTCGTATGTTTCACAGACATTTAAATACACAGTTGTATACATATGACCAAATGCTAGTTACTCTTTAACTTTAACATACATATGATGCGGCGAAATCTTATAAAACATAACATATTATCATTTTACTTAATTTTAGTGTGCTTGTTAAAAAGTGATAGATATACAGTACGAGATTAGATTCAGTGGAGTCCCTACTCCTGCTAATGGTTAGATACACCTTATAATGAATACAATGTATAGGTTACACTATGAAAAAAATAATCTACTATTGCACCAACTTTCATGGTACCATCCCGATCATACACAGATTATCTCGAAAAAATAAAACAATAAAGTGAAACAAATAAATTTCAGCAGAACAAGACTATCAACCAGGGTTTATTTCTGAGTTATCTCTAATGCACCACTAACACACAAATCAGATTTCCTTTTCTTAATGTGCACAGACAGGTTGAAAATTTAATGCTAGGATTTCCATCAAATTAGTCATACATAATGTTCGTTATAATACCAAAATCAAGTCTTCGTCAATCTTTACTAACATGTAAATTTAAGTATCTCAGTACTTCTTTTCAAAACTTCTACCTCTATGACTTATCAAAATATTCCACATGTTGAGGTATAAACAAAAACTAACCATTAACAACTCAACTACAACTACTTAACAATATAATAATAAATCCAATAAGACAGCTGGCCTATCTAGTCTAACTAACATATGTACATGTGGACCAACAAAAAACAAAAATCATTCAACACAGTGAACTTTGACGGTATTTTCGAACTCAGTGTATTTAAAAAAAATTAATATCTGATTCATTTAAATCTTTTAACAATTAAACAAATTAACTGTCTTAATTAATGAGCCAAAACAGAAAGTCTTTCCAAATGGAAATTTTTAAAATGAAAATACTTTTCTCAAAACTGTTTGCCGTAATATTAAATTCAAAGAAGAAAGAGGAAAAAAATACCAATTCTGGGACAAAAAAATACACCCAAAAAAATCTTTCAACATATGTTTGCAATAAATGGTATATACTAATCATAAAAGTGTATACACACAAAATGTATCAATAAAATGTATCATCAAAACAGTTCACGTAAACTGTATCTTGTTCTGTAACTTTCGATATGCATGAGATAAATCTCACAGCAAAATATGTCATATTCAGCCTTCTGATTGCGTTGTCATGAGATAAATCTCACAGACATGGGTTGACGGAATAATCGGAGGCGGTCGTGACTTCAATTAGTTTGTTTTCATTGCTATTACAATTAAGAAATTCGTTTGATATTTTAGCGTCTTACGGTTGATTACTTTTTAAATAAAATTCTATAATATGCACATTGAAGAGAAAACATGTGGTTCACCTTGGTTTGTTTTAGCGAACCTCAAATTAAAGCTTAAATGGCGATGCATTATGAAACATAAAATATATCATCGGATCTATATCCACTTACCATTATTGTATAATCTAAGTCCTGCTTTAAATACATTCCACATACTTGAGGAAAACGTGAGTTCTTCGTCTGTGTCATATATTACAACATTTCCTGTAATATTTATCGAAATGCCAGTAACTGTTTCATTTACTTTAGCTGTAGCTTCCTAGTTTAGCTACAACGTCACTCATCAAGACTTTAATTGTTGCAATTCCCTTTATCCAAATAAAAGGTAAGCAAAATATATATCATCTGAAACTATCTTCATAAATAAAAGGCAAAAATAGTAAACCACTGTTTAATAGACATTAATCGATTACGCAAAAACAAATCCGAATGTACAACATCATTAATAAGAAGAATCAACAAAACAACAGAAACAGAGAACTGTAACAAGAACAAAAACAAAAACAAAAACAAAAACAACCACCAACTTACATAGAAACAAAATATTGTAACAGTTGGCATATTCATGACCTCCCTATTTTTATTTTCAATTTGATGGGAACACACGATATTTTAAGGAAAATTAATGGGTTAGACATGGTTTTATGGTTAGCCATTTATATGGCAATGTTAATATTACCGCTAAAACGACATTTCTACATGTCAGGATGAAGTACAAAGAATCAATAGAACATAAAGCTTGTTGTAAGATTATAAAATCTAAATTTTAAACTATCAAATTTACTGTGCACTAGATATCTAATGTTTTATAGCCTCTGGTAAAATAATGCGTTCAAATCAAGATAAACATTTTTAAAATCAGACATGTAGCTCGAACAATTCTTTATAGGCAAAGTATTATGTGCACTGATTTCAAATAATTATAGTTATATATGCACAGATTTATGTATTTTTTTCCCGTAACATACCAGATATTCAACTTAATCACTTATTTTGTACTTGAGGAATTTGAACATGGTTGCTGTAGATCTCATTTGTTATTTCGATAAAGCAATTTGTGATACTTATGTACTAGGTTCAACCCACCATTTTTTTCATAAAATGCCCTGTACCAAGTCAGGAAAATGGCCATTGTTACATTATAGTTCGTTTCTCTGTGTGTTACGTTTCGGTGGTGTGTCTCTGTTGTGTCGTAGTTCTCTTATATTTGATACGTTTCCCTCAGTTTTAGTTTGTAACCCGGATTTGTTTTTGTTTTTTTCTCTATCGATTTATGAATTTTGAACAGCGGTATACTACTGTTGCCTTTATGTACAAATCATAGAATAAATGCCTGTTTGTAATTATTTATCTCAATATTTCTTTCAAAAGTGATCTAAGTTATTAATTACATTTGCAAAATAATTGAAAAGTAATTTTAAGTACATAGACAAAAACAGTCAAATGTAATGTATAATATAAATGCATATAATATTATATTAATTAATTACATTGCATAGTAAGTTACCCAATGTCTGGATTAAACATACATACATTATAGGTAAAAATGTCAATATAGGGGTACAGCAGTCAATATTTTGTAATAATTTAACCTACTATACAAACAAACAAATGGGTAACAAAGAATCAAAAAAAGGCATAAAGACAAAGTACAAGACAAGAATACAACAAAATTACCATAACACAATTTGCTAGTTGTTTACTTTTGGTCGATAGAAGTGCATACATAATTTGTCATCACAAGCTTTGTTTAATTTGATCGAAAAAGACTCGTTTTACCAAATACGGTTCAAGACTTAATAATGACTTTATAGCATAGTTCTTAATCAATTCGTCAGAACATAAATGATACACACAAACAAAATGATAAGGTAAATTATTGTACAAATTAAACTTGCTCATAAATACCTTAAATCTCTTTACAATCTGAACTTCTGTATCCCATTCACGTTTGATGATCAGCTCTGCATCCCCATCAACTGGTTTCCCAAAAGTATACCTGAATATGAATGATTTACGCAAAGGTTAATATACTATACAGCAGCATTTTATATATCAGTTTAAGGGAAGGTTACATTTTACAAGGACTATGGAAGTTCTTTGAGTTATGTCTAAATGAATGTCAAAAATATAATAAAAAAACCAAAGATTTACGACTTGATAGCTTATGTCATTACGGAGCTATACTGAGCGCCAAAGAAAAACAAATTGTACCCAGCATATTATATATTTGCGCGAATTTGTCCTACACATGCTATGTTTGCGGGGAAAATTGTATTTGCTCTTAATAAGTTTTCAGTGTATATAAAGTGCGAATCCAGCTAGTTCATTTTCACTGTCATTAGCGGGTATGTCTATTGTAGAATAAAGGATCATGGGAAAACTGTATTTGTTTACGTTTTGAAAATACCAAATTAATTGATTTGAAGGAAAGTTTTTACATATTTTCATTGTGATATGTCTTTATTATGTACAAACATAGCATTAAAGTTCAAATAAGTGTTATAAAAGCAACATAATATAGCATATCTATTTTTGAAAGCGATCCATTTTAACTATAGATGCGATGAATTATCACTGTTTGTGCAGTCATTTCTGATGTGGTATTTTCGAAGATGCGAGGAATTTTTATTGTAGAATTATGTGATAAATGCACTTGAAACAAATGAAAAAACTTAGTTGATGACTTTAAAACTTATGATAGATGTATTTTCAAATTGAAATACAAACTCCTCATTCATTCTTTATCAAATATATAGCTTTTCAAACTTGTAACAAAAAACGCTTCTCAAAATGTCATATTGTATTCTTCAAATTACGTTTTTCCTTGATTTAAAAAAAAATTAAAAGATATTTCTGTATTTTTTTGAAGTCAAAGATTGATATTGCGGAGTTTAAGTGCAGTCTGTGTAAAATAGAGACGAGTACATTTGAGGACGTTATCTTCCACGCAATAAATACACTTGCGAACAGAGAAATATGCATCTTGAAACGCAATGGTGACAGAAAAGCTTATAAAAGATTAACTTTCCCCAGTTGTACCCTCAACTGCTTCAATTTCCATTTCCAAAAGACAGTTTTGGTAGAGCAAATGTTCTTGACTCGATTGTTGCTTGCATTATTTTAACTGTATAAGGTGAAACGGTATGTGACATAAATTATCCACAGTCATTAAAACATAAAATGTAAGGTGTGGGCGAACTTTTTTGTTTGCATTGGTACGTGAAGTAGAGCACCCTTGATACAAAAAAAAATTATCCGTAATGAACAGCTCGATACCAGAGGAGGATTTAGGGGGACAGGGGGTTGCCCCCTTTTTGGGAAAACATTTGGTTACTTTTATATGGAATCACTGGAGCGGGCCCCCTCTTAGGTAGTCATTGGACCCCTACTTATAAAAATTTCTAGATCCGCGAGTGGATACTACCACATAGGTCAAACAATGCACATTTGGGTAATTGTACACAACATGCATGCTACAATTCATGTTTGATGATCTTAGACCCTTTGGACCTCTATGTGGGCTATTTCGGTAACTTGGTAAAAATCCCCAAACTGGATACAAGGTTAGATTCAGCATGTCAAAGAACCCCAAATATCCATAAGGTCTTTTGTCTATAAAAATGCATGCATGGGATACATTTGTTATTGAAGGCATGACTGTAACAATAGGATGAAGATAAAAAAAATATCTCATTCTGGGGTCTCATTGGGGGGGGGGGGAGGGGGAGTCTGATCCCTGATCCCGCTTACTGCTTTATCAGATTCCCGTATCCCGCTTATACTATGCAGTTCTCATTTTTTTAAATTCTCCGTGTCCCGCTATACTTTATTTCTCGTTTTCACGACACAATCATTTGACTATCACGTGTCACGCTTACAAAAAAATCGACAATTCCACGTCACGCTTATACCCCAACGCGACCCCCTATTCTACTCTTTTCTGTCTCATATTAAGCCCATTATGAATATATTAAAAAAGTGTGTTTTTTTATCCCTTTTTATCCCGTCTCGTTTCGGGTTGAGCCACAGATAGATAAGATGTCATATGTGACAATGAGACAACCCTCAAAACGAGTCACAATTTATAAAAGTATACCTTTGTACGTCAAAATACGGTCTTCAACATGGAGTCTTGGCTCACACCGAACAGCAAGTTATAAAGGGCCCCAGTGTAAAACCTTTTAAACGGGAAAACCAACGATTCAATCTTTATCAAGCTGTACGTAATTAGTGGTGAAGTGTCATGGAAATGGATAAAAAAAAAAAACAAGGATATGGAAATGGATAAAAAAAAAACAAGGATAAAGATCCCTATACGATTCATAAGAAATTTTAAAAATGAAATACATTTGAAATAAATGTTATTTCTATTGAATTTATTTAGTAAGAGTGTTTTAAAACCAAACTTTCCTCCGTAAGTTAAATTTTATCAAATCCGTCTCTTACTTTATCTATTGTTTGAGCAAGTCGGCTAAATTAAGGCTTTACAGCTAATTTCCTAATGCATGTAAAGCAAAACTTTGGTTGACTTGATTGCTTAGTTTTTATAATTGTTTATACAAACTTTGTAAATAAGATTGACATCTTTAAACAATATGTATCGGCATAGTTTAACCTGTATTTATATAATTATTATATTTGAATTAAATTGGGTGTTATCATAATGATTGTACAAAAAAAAAACAAAGCAAGCACGCTAACTAAAGTCTTGCTTTACATGCTTAAAAAAATACGCTGTAATAGATAAAAAATTAAATATATCATACAGTGAAAATGCGCCGCATATACAATACTAATGAATCGCTCTACAGTGAAAATGAAAGAATAGTATCATTATTCGACAGTAAACATGACTCGCATAAAGAAAGCATCATAGTGGAATTCAGTTCAATATAAAGAAACTGAATGACAAAACCTATTCTACGTTATACAACTTTAATAATTGTGTTGAAATGAATATTTTTTCTGCAACAACATCTTACCTGTTAGTTATAAAACAACTGCACGATCTGTTCGTGAAATGTCCTAAATATTCACCTATTTTGGTATATATTTCACAGCTATTTGGATTTAGGCGCGAAAAAAAACCGTTCGCATTTCTTACTTTGTTTTATTAGTATTATGTGTTTCTTAACATATACTTTTTAACTAATTTTCTTCATTTTCTTCAAAAATAAAAAAAAAGTCGTCTGTTTATTTATCATTCTACATCAAAAATTTCTGGCATATACAGTGAAAATGATATTTTAGGATCCGCACTTTACATACACTGAGTTTTGATATATTAAACAAAAGTAACATGTTTGTTTGAAAACTGTATTAATGATCAAAAGGAGACAATATCCTAAGTTAATTATGCTGCCTTAAAACATGTTTGTCTCTTGTTGTACAGATAGGTGAAGAAAATAGTAAGATAAAATAAGATTTTAAGGGTTATTGTTCGTGATTTTTTTTCTCAAAAAATATTTAAATGATAAACATTTATTTCAAAACTCTCAGGCTCCCCTCACTCGTTCTGCACATTCGAACATGCATTTGACTTTATCGATACATATATATACATATTTTTGACAAGTTAGTCTTCTGATCTCAGCTGGCATATCGTCTAGCATGTAATTCTTTTTTTTTTCTATATATGATATGACAAAAAAGCGCTTTACTTTAACATCAAATGTTTTATATTGTTTCTCTGTAAATTACCACAGTAGAACTATTGTGTATTATTAAAAATAGATTTAGTAGAAATGACCTCGTGGTACACACCCTTAATTGATAAGTTTTAATGAGATATCACACGCTTCAATATACACAGATATGTGAATTTTGGAAACTAAAACAAATTGAGGCAGCTAGCAACTTGTTCTTTCGAATAAAGGTTTATAATTGTGTGTTAATCTTTTGTTATTATAGTGATGAGAAAATCCTTATCGACAAATATTTGGAAGAGGCATTACAATTAAATGAATACTTACAGTGCCTTGATAGCGACTGTGAAAAATCTGTCTGTTTTAAGTTCAAATGGAGGCAGTACAACATTCACTTTAAATTTAGGTAGAACTACATATAAACACATAAGCAATCGGCATTAATTTTTCAATAGAAATATATTGTTACCTAAAAGAGATGATTTCAGCTTTACAATTGTGAACTTTCCATTTCTAAGTAGCAACATTCCAGCAGCACCTGCATACGGGGTATATATCTCTCAAGTGATACGATATACCCGTGCATGCATTTCCTATCATGCATTTCTTGATAGAGGGTTGTTGCTCACAAGGAAACTATTAAACCAAGAGTTCCAAATGGTGAAGTTGAAATCATCCCTTCCGAAATTTTACGAACGGCATCACGAGTTGGTTGACCGATGTGGAATAACCGTTCCACAAATGATATCGGATATGTTCATTACGTCGTAAATAAAATCCCCTTCCCTTTCATGAATATGACCTACCGAATTAGACTATTTACCGGATTTATTATCACATAAGCTACACGAAGGGTGCCACATGTGGAGCAGGATCTGCTTACCCTTCCGGAGCACCTGAGATCACCCCTATTTTTAGGTGGGGTTCGTGTTGTTTATTCTTTAGTTTTCTATATGTGTCATGAGTACTATTGTTTGTCTGTTTGTCTGTTTTCTTTTTTAGCCATGGCGTTGTCAGTTTATTTTCGATTTATGAGTTTGACTGCCCCTTTGGTGTCTTTTGTCCCTCTTTTTGAATGATTTCAAATATAAGATATTTAATAACACCTGTTAATATTAATTAATAGTTTTCAGACATAAACAGGTGACCTAGAAATAAGTGATCATCATACAAACAGACATTCAAATCGCAGAGGAGACAGACATAATGATACAATCATGCTAATTTATATAGGATTATAGTCTCTCTTCTTTTATCAATGTTTTAATGCTCCTAATGTGAGACAGGGTATTGTTGTCTTAGCTCTAACTCTCCGACTCGTTGAATATCGAAACGTTTTGAATTCTTTCCTCTCTTGAATAAAAAAGAAGCCAGTATAATACTTGATATCAATTTATTGATACAATATTCTCTCCTAGTCGATTTTGTTTTTATATATTTCATAAATTCCACTCAGTATTTATCAGTACGAAATTATTATTTACTACATTTCAACAAAATTAACACTTTGATATAAACAAGCACGATATAACTACCTTCATGTTACATATAACAGTTGCTTGAATTGACAATTAGTACAAAACCGGATTTGCGAAAGACAGTTGATACGACACATGAGTTTGGAGAGACAACTACTTGTAAACAAGAATTTCGAAAGACAATTACTGCCAAACATGAGTTGTCCTCGGAAAATGCATCTACTAAGTGAGTAGAATGGCAGTTTTTCACCCTATTTAAACTTGCCTTGTAGTTCTGTAATTTTGTTTTACATTGTGATCCATTTACAACTACTGGATATTCATGTCGACTTAAACGTACTAGTAGACGTGAGTTTTGAGACAGCATTACTTGTGAATAAGAGTTTAGGTAGAATATTATAAGTGGTAAATATGTGTTTTTGAGGACAATGACTACTACATATGAGTTAAAAAAGGATAGTTACTAGTGAACGGGAATTATTGAGGACAATTGTTATAAGATATGAGTTTCGAGATTTTTTTTAGTGAACATGAATTTGGAAGAAAATGTTTAACTAGACATGAGTTTCGAGAAACAACTATTAGCTGACGCGAGTTTAAAACAATTACTGCAGAGCATGAGTTTGAAGAGATAATATTTTATTCCATTTTAAAATCATGGTCATTAGGAATAGTGATTGTTTCTCGTGTCAATTAAATTCATAAGAAACGAGTGACCGGTGAAAAAAAAATGTTATTCCAATTCTTGAACCAATGCATACAAACATCATAAACTTAGTCTTCTGTGCACGATTTTATCATTTTTTTTTCGCATAAATTTCGTATAATCGTCATTTTTTTTCAATCGGTCAGTGAAAATATGTCAGGTAATTAAAGATCGTGTTTTGAAGCCGAAGTTTAACGATTGTCACCAGTTTGTCAACAATCAACAATAAAGCATGGATTTTGAGCACTTGTTTAACATGTACAATCAGATAATAGTTTATTTTAAGGACAGCCATGCGTATTGCGATCACCGGATTTTTACGAGATAGCTGACGACACTGAGGGCACTTTGCATACGAAAAATATGTCGCAAAGTAAACTTCTTCAAAAAGGTATGTGTACATAAGTTTTATAATAAAAACTATCCATTGAGTTATAAAAAAACATATGCATTATTTGTTTTAGTTTGATATTTCTTATGACCTAAGAAGGATCTTTTTCCATTATCTTTTTCCATCACGACCAGAAGTAAAAGAAAGGTAGATATTTTAACACATTAGTTGAAAATGATCAGACATTGCAATTGCAAAACATTTAAAACTATCAAAAGGAAAACAACTGTATACAAAACTTAACATAAAAAACTTAAAAAAACACAAAACCACTGTTTTTCTTTTGACATTAAATTCGTAATCTATGCTATTCATCTGATATACATTTCTCAGTTTTTTTAGTTAATACCCCGGATTTGTTTTTCTCAATCGATTTATGAACTTCGAACCGCGGTATACTACTGTTGCCTTTATTCAAAGATTATATTATCCCGTAACTTAAAGAAGCCAACTGACCATTTGATCAAGGTTTGTCAAGGTCGATAGTTGGAAAGTACCGGCAAACACACCAAATACTGCGCTAACATTGAGAAACTGTTTCACTCGATTATTTTTGGGATCCTGCAAAAAACATTTCAGTTGCAAATTATGATATATTCATAAATGCTATAACCAGAATTTCACATTCACCGTGGTGTTGATATTGTTATATTTGTATATAAACTGTGAAACTCACATATTTGATAGAATTCAGTAACTACATACAAGTACAAAAATAGATTTAAGGCGTTAATGATAATTTTGCAAGGCTCTTCAACTTCATACTTTATTTGGCATTTTAAACATTTTTTTATTCGAGCGTCACTGATGAGTCTTTTGTAGACGAAACGCGCGTCAGGCGTATACGTTAAACTTATTCCTGGTATCTATGATGAGTTTATTTATGGTCGTCCAAAATAGACGATGTCCGTAAAGTATATATATATACATGTTACCGACATCCATCATAGACGGAATTACCAATGGGACTTTCGTGCTGTAAATAATGGGTAGTTTTTTTTCGAAATTCATTTTTTTAATCTGCATAATTTCTATTTTTTATCATTCCGACTCTCAATTTGATTCCTTTTTATATATATATATATTTGCATTATTTAACGAATTTAAAATGCAATGCATAGTAAAAGTTATTTTAACAAAAAAATGACATAAATGAACTGACCTGTATGTAAATTGACATATGATCTCTTAAAACTTTTAATCGTTGATTAGTGCCAAACACTCTAAACTGAACTGTTGAAAAAGAAGGATTATTGCATAGTATTCGATTATAAAGTCAAGTTGTATAATTTTGTGCAAGGGAAGAAATAAAATATCACCACATTGCAATTTAAAGCTTCAGTATAGATTTTAAATTCCTAAAATAACGTTTGAACAATATGAGCAGTTTGAATGTGTTTTATCAGGCACATTTCGTAACATTTCATTCATTCACAAATATTTGCATGATTATTTATCAATATTGACCATCAACGCTCCTCAAATACGAATCTAAAACTAATTGATTGGTTATGCACACATTGCTTTGAAGAAACAGTGTTTATGACGATTATCTTAGTAGATAATAGCAACTTCGTATTTTTCAAAACGTCAGTAATTTTTGTCAAGAAACATAATACAAGTAGTTTGAGTCTAAACATATTATCATCAAGTCTTTCTGTATCCTGGAGTTTTGAGGACCTATTCGTCTCTCAAAATGAAACTCCATTCATTATCTTTGATTTATTTTATGAACCATAAGTCAAAGAAATAATGTAATAATTCTGCAACAGTAAAAGCAAAATAACCTCTATAATTTAATACAAGTATTTGTTACGTTTGTTTATCTAATCATTATAAGAATGTTATTTCTATTATGAAGTATCTCTGCTATATATACTGCGAATATGATTCCATATTTACCTAAGAAGCCTGGCTTATAAACAGCTTTGTCGGTCTGGATAAAAATGGATGACGCTTTCTCTGTGACTCGGATTTCTATAGCAGTTTTATCAAATTTTATATTTTTAATGACTCTCATTTTTATCTTGTAATCATATCCTGGAGGGGTCTTTTCTGGTACCTACAATTATTATCATACATTACGCATACCTGCATTCAACATCTAAGAAAGTATCAATTACTGAAAATATTTCATGTTTCATAACGGCTTTATTGAAATTATTTCACATAGTCTTGTTTATAAATTTTCAGTTTGTAAAATGATGCTGAGGCATATTAATTATTTTTTAAAGGATATAAAGGCATTGAAAGTGTTACCATGTTAAGTTTAACCACCGATAAATACCTTAATTTTTTGGTAAACTTGCATATCTTTATAGGAATTCCATTACCTTTGCATATTTACATTTACAGGAAACTGTAATTTAGTTGCTGATATGCTACATATCTGTTTTCGTTCATATTTTGTACATATTTTAGGCCGCTAGTTTTCTCGTTTGAAATAATTTAAATTTGTCATTTCGGGGACTTTTATAGCTAATTTTGCGGTATGGGCTTTGTTCATTGTTCAAAGCCGAACGGAGACCTATAGTTGTTGATTTCTATGTCATTTGGTCTCTTGTGGAGAGTTGTTTCATTGGCAATAATACCACATCTTCTGTTTTATATCTTAAGGGTTATTTTAATCAGCTCTGCATATTTTTTTTGTTCAATTTGAATGTTCGACAAGGTTTATTTATCACCTTTATATGGAATATTAATGGTAAACTTGCATGTGTTATTAGGTCATTGTTATTACATCTATGTCTTCATATTCTCAGAAACATTTGGATGTGTTACTATATTTGTGCATTTATATATATTCTTGAATATGTTATCGCATGCGAAATTTTGAATTTTATGCATTTTTAATGCATTTTTTATTTTTATGTATTTTTTATATTTTAGCTTCGCTGTAACCTTTGTACTTGCATGGTTTTATGAGAATAAACTATCTATCTATCTGCACCTTCATTTGTCATTTAAACTCCACAAACATGTTCCAAAATTCAAATGTAATACCACTTACTTTGAGTGTAACAACGGCAGGTCTCTCTAAAACAAATTATACATACATTAGTATATCAAAACGTTCCTTAATTATGATTGAACAGATGTATACTACTGTTGCTTTTATATAAACAAAAAGTTTTTTTTTTTAAATATTTAAATAATAGTTATATTATGCATTAACAATTTGACACTGTTAAGTGTCTTTAGTCCATTATGATGACATAACATAATTTCGAGTGGATTTGACATAATGCATAAACACTTGTAAATTGTTAATACCACATACTGAGTTATATTAGCCGGTTTCTTTTATAATTGGTGTGGTTGCTTGTTGTGTATAACGATAAATTCATTCTAGATACGATGATTATATTTTTTTGTAGACGCCCGTTTCATCTTCAAAAAACTCATCAGTGACGGTCGAATCATAAACATTAAAAAAATGGTCGCGACATTTGAATATTTTATTAACCAAACTTTCATCAGTGCCAACACTTTATGCATTAATAACTGAACTTTATAGAACGTCACCAGTGTCTAAGTAGATAAACAAGGGCTTTGTTAAAGAATGGTCCTTTTCCATTTCAAAGAAAGATACTAAGACTTTGTTGGTCAATATTCCGTTTCAACTTATTTCTTTTTTTGTAATATTTTGTTGGCATACTAGCAGTCTAATATATATAAATCCCGCCATTATGTAATTGTGCTGTGGTCATTTTTTTGTATTATTGTCTTTTGCTTTTTCTTATGTTCCTTATCTATAGAGTGTTTGCATGTCATATTTTGTTGTTGGCATTGTTATTTTGTTTTTTGTGATGGTTAGGATTATAACACAATGCTAACTGCTGTATCGTCATTTCTGACATTTCTTACTCATTATTTCTGTTTATTTTGCTGACTCATAAAATCTATATATAATCTAGTTATTTTTTTTGTGATGGTTAGGATAATAACACAATGCTAATTGCTGTGTCGTCATTTCTGACATTTCTTACTCATTATTTCTGTTTAGTTTGTTGACTCATACATCTATATATAGTCTTGTCAATATCATTGAATTCTATGCAACAAGTGCAACAAGTGATAGGTTAAGCTAGATATATTCAGGTTTAATCTATCTTTTTCTACATTAAGAAATGTTTGAACCAAATCAGGAACATGACATTTGTGTTCCGTTCGTTTTAAGTGCTTGGTTCGATTTTGTTATTTGATAAGGGGCTTTCTTTTATGTATTTTCGATATTCCTGGATCTTAAACTGCAATCCTTTTAAAATATCTTCGCTATTTTTCTCGTTTGGTTGATTGACTTTTTGCGTATACACAAATTTCATTTAATATGTGAAAATTTAAATCTGATGTTTATCAAAGTATAATAGTTTTATTTTAATTCCTGATTAGTTTGATTGTAAAAACTGATATCATAATACATTTAATCTGATTAAAATTATTGTTATATCAACTCACGAAGCAGACTGCGTTGTGCTTTGACTCTTGTTAAAGTTCTGTTTTGTTTGTCTAGCAACATTACGAAGATTGTAACACGTTTAACACCTCCCTTTAAAGCTGATATACAAAGTTTAGCATCTGATCCTGCTTTTATTTCTTTTGGAACAGTTGCAATATATGTGCTGGAAAATATCATTTTGATAACAATAGATTTCATATTTTTCTGAAGCCTTGTTTATGGAACTTCGTGATTCAAAATCATTCATTTTCGTACAAACAAAGGTAATCACAATTGATACTGAATTGATAATCATATTGATTCATACATCATTCAGTACTTTCAATTTTAACTGGCCTAATCTTCGGCTTTAAAATTTTCGGCTTGGGGCGTTTGTGTTTGTGGTGAGGGTTAATCCAGAAAAGTGCTATAGACGTATGACACTGTACAATTTGTTTTTTCGTTATGTTATATCTGTTTAGATGGTTTATTTTGGTTCTGGTTAACCTTTTATTCATACGTTACATTACTTGAATATATGAAATCGTCTTGTCGTTTATATAACAAGATGTTGATACTTATAGGAACAACGAGCAATAGCCGAATTGCACTGATTGGCAATCATAATCGATACAGGGTGTATTGCATCTGCAGTAATAATAGTCGGTAATAGGATGTGATATTGTAAAAGAGAAAAACAAACAAAATGAAAGACCACAATGTCTCAACTAAAAAGAAATACTGAAAAATATAAACATAAAACATAATCATGATAGATCCAGTTATGTATAGGATTTGAGTTTCTTTTATAACCAACGACAAAATTGCAGTAAAAGTAAGTCTATTCGAAATAACTCAGGTGCACACTTTGAAATAACCCGCTATGCCGATTAATCAGTGTTCATCACATTTTTTATGTTATTTCTTCATAGACAGAATACATATTACAGTCATTCCGTAAATAGTTTTTGTAATACTTTTTTTCAAAAATGAACATGAATATCGAAAAAAAAATATTTATTACGTCTGAGTCATTGACAACTCTACAACAGATGTATCCATCGGATCACCAGCAATGATGGTGATACATGGCTGTGTACATAATGTATATACAACTCGTCTAAACATCAACCCAACAATGTTAGATCTGTAAATTTGATATATATATATATATTGTACGAATATTTGTGAAACGCTAAACCAATTATGTTCAACTTACTTTTCGTTTAAATAAAAAAAACGTTTAAAAAAAACTTACTTTTTGGCCGTTACGAACCCAATGACAGCAAACAAAAAACATAACACAAGTCTCATGGTTAATCCTAGGATATAGTAATAGTAATATGGTATAAGAATACATTACAACAATACAGTTTTACAAAACACAATTCAGATTATAGGTTGTATATTCTCTGAATTACTAAAACTTAGTTTCTGAACATTAAACCGACTGTTTTCTCATCAAAACTACTAAAACTTTTGGTTTTCAACTGAAAAAAAGAAAAAACAATGTTGACAGAGAAGATACTAGTAGTTGAATTTAGGAAGACACTTTGAACCAGAGTATCAATCACAACCCGATAAGTTTTCACATTTCTTTTAAATATTTTGTTGACAGACGTTTTATATTGAAGAAAGAAAATACAGTGTTAAATAATTAACAACTTTGTGGAGACAAATTCTATACATGTATTATAGTTAAAGTCCAATATGTAACCGATTGCAGATATTAAACATTAACTTCAATCAATTTTATTTATAGACATTATTAATGATATATCATTAAATTTCTGATAAATAATTATTTTGGCTACGTAATGTATCTTTTTCCGAATGTGACGTATCGATATAGACTTATTACCGGGTTTGTACTTTATGAGCAGGATCTGCTTACTCTCAAGGAGAATCTGATATCTCACCTTTATTGTAGTTGGTTTCGGGTTATTAAGTTTTTACTTTTATATGTTCTTTTTCACTATTTTGCTGTTCGTGTTTTTTTCTCTTGTATTAGACACGGCGTTGTCAGTTTTTTTTAACATACAAGTTTGAATGTCCTTCTGGTATGTTTCGCATCTCTTTTACGTTTTATATTTTATTCTTTATTTCAAACTTAACGATTATCATGAATTTTGAGTTTTAAATTGATCTTGAACAGAAAGATATTATTTCTCAAAGAGTATATATATATGTTCCAGACCATACGAGTATTTGGACCGAACGCGTAAGGTCCGGACCGTATACGTATACTCGTACGGTCCGACCATATGCGTACGGTCGGACCGTATGAGTCAGCTCGTACGGTCGGTGTACGGTCCAGTACGAGCTGACTATACATGGGTTAAATTTAAACAAACCTTTATCACAATCTTTATTTTTAGTTTTACAAATTGTTATTATTACAATTAGATGGATAAAATAAACAAACGAACAATTAAAATTAAACATTTGTTTTATTGTATTTCCGAATCCTATTTTGGTACTCTCGCCCAAAGTGACACTTGCTACCACAAGTAACGTAATATTTTTTTTAACATTTACATGTTTGCAGATCATGCATGTTCCTTTGCATTTGCATTTTTTTGGTAAAGTTGCTAAATATTCTAAAACAATTGTCCTCCCACATTATGTTTACTTCCAATATCTTCATAATTCAATTAATGTATTACTGATTGACATGCTAAATACAAGAGATTAACATATTTAATTAGCGTGACTTTTTTGAATAGTTAAAATGTAAAGTTTTTATTTCATTACAATTGAACTGTTTCATATTAATTTGAGAGTTAAGTTATGCTGATCTGTTATACGCATTTGTATCTAATAAACTTTGCTAACTTCTTAATTTTAGTCAGACCGTACGCTTACGATCCGACAGTATGAGTATTTTGAAAAAGTACGCATACGGTCCAGACTGTACGCGTAAGGTCCAAATACTCATACGGTCTGGAACAATTATAATAAATTTGACCAACTTTTTAATATTAGTCAGACCGTACGCGTACGGTCCGACCGTATGAGTATTTTAAAAAGGTATGCATACGGTCCAGACCGTACGCGTACGGTCAAAATACTCATATATAAAAGTAACCAAGGTGTTGAATAATCTTCTAATATGTCTACTAAATTTTCATCTAAAAGAAACAGGAAGTTATATATTTTAACACATATTTTGAACTTTAAAGGCCTTGATATAATAAAATGTAAAACAATTCAAATGAGAATTTAAGAATTCATTGATTGTGTTAACTTAGTCCTGTTAAATTTCAAAAGTGTACATTATTGTGATTTTTCTTACCTTCAGTCGAATTCATAAATTTAGGTAAAATCAAACAAGTAGTAAGAAAACGTACACTTGCAAATATTTATTGAAAGTGATAAACATGACTGTTAATCTTAAGATACGAATATGTGTTATTGTGCACAAAGAGTTTATGTATATTTCTGATTTAAATGTACTTTTCTACAATAATTTTGTAAATATTTATAAACATATGGTACAGTCTTATCTTCATTCAATAATATGAAAATATGATTTTATTATAGAATTAGTTTAATATAATTTGTAAGGGGTGTTTATTTTACTCATTCATGTGAGAAACCTTTTAAAGGATAAAACAAAATAATCATAAACCTGTAAATGTAGTGCGCTTGCGTAATGCATATTTATATAACATACTTCGATCAGAACCAAGCATTACCAACAACATTAGTAAATGTAGGTGTAATACCACCAAATCATACTACGTCACATCCGGTTGCATACGGAAATAGGTCGTAAAAAAATATTCCCTTAAATTTGACAGCTGTAGGTAATGAATCCTACATTTCATTGCAGTAAAACATTTCTGGGTTTTAAACATATATCATAGGTATTTCAAAGAAACATTTATTTTTTTTTATTTTGGGTTTCTATAGAATATTCGGAAACTTGAGGTTTCATAGTTACTTATAAAATTGAGAAAGGAAATGAGGAATGTGTCAAAGCGACAACAACCCGACAATAGAACAGTCAACAGCCGAAGGCCACCAATGGGTCTTC